>NC_035109.1:389106274-389410697 GCF_002204515.2 Aedes aegypti | reverse complement strand
TGTGAAAATTCGAAACTTATGTGTAATTTTTTGAGCGCGTTAAGTTTGTTTGCCTCCCACGTAGAAAAAAAGAAAAAATGTTGTGAAGCGAAAAAAGGTGAATCAATTTGTGTTGAATGTTGTATTTTTCAAAAAGAAGTGTTCCAATGAGGTTTGTACTACTTTTCGGGAACGAAAACCTCTGCGCCTTGTGTAAAATTGAAACCTCCGGATGTGAAGCCTGCATCAAAACCAATTCAAACACAACATCCCGCTCGGACCGATGTTCCCCAATCGATATATCCCCGTAGGGTTCGTCACCGCTCGGTCCCCAGCAATCAACAAGCGGATTATCTACAACAAGCATTCGACGGATAACACTTTCGGTGAACCTAAATCATTGCAAACCCGGGCCAAATTCAGCACATTTTATAGATGTGATCGCGTACCTAGTTGGGTGAGTTTGTAATCGTAAAGTACTATTGAAAATATTGGTTTTGTGTTTTTTAACCTCATCTTGTCTCATTTTTCATAGGATCTGTTTCCCTTCGGCAAAAGGAAATGACACCGGCCGGAATTCAGCAGCTTTAGCCAATCAGAAGAGCTCGGCAAAAGTGATTTTTGTGTGACTTCGCAAATCTAGGAAATCCAGGAAATGATTTCATTTTTATAAGTGAAAATATATTATAAACTTTTCAACATTGTGTTTGCTGTTTTTAAACTTGTAGAAGAAAAAGAAAACACACCGCACCGTTAAACAATCATTACACGTACGTTATTTATTTCTTTTCCGGCTGCTGCAATTGTTGGAGAACCTGCAGAATTAACGCATCCGTGGGGATCGGTTTTTGCTGATGCAACGCTTGCTGCTGTTGCTGGCTCATGTTCACCGGAGAAGAGGATCGATCCGGACTTTCATCCACTTCCAACCTTTTCCTTTTCCGCGTGGGAGGCGTGATTTTTCCGTTCACTTTTTAACCGCGCGAACGAAACAAAATCGCGAATACCGAGTCGCCACTGTTGAATACGCGTCTACAGGTGGCCGTGATAACTATAACCCGAATAAAACGTACGCGGATTCAATAATTAAAACTATACTACTTTATTAAAAGGTACCGGTACATAGAATGGTATTACTCGAGTAGGCGGAAGTCGTAATGACATTTTTATACAAAACTGACATGGCATCAGTCGCATGACAGTCCAGCTGTCAGGATAGAGCCCAGTGGTAAAGCGAGGAGTCATTCGGTATAAGACCGTGCTCCCAGCTCTGCTCCATTCGCCCCAACAGCAATCTTTCGGAAATTCGGAATTTCGGAATCTCCATACAATACTTTTGTAGCCGGGAAAAGGGAAAGGGCTGAAATGGCTGACAATTCTAATTACTGCGTGACCGGGAATAGCGATATTTATGGTTTTGGTATTCTTATTTCAGATTAGATCAAGGTTACCTCCCAAGTCTTGTTTCTGAAAGCAATCTAGATGATGCCATCAATGAAAAAAACATGAATATAGCTAGAATCCAACCTACGAAGTATAAGAAAAAGAAATTGTTTCTTGTTAAATAGTTTTTGTGGCAAGACACGTTTTGTTATTCGCATCAATGGAAGGAAACTGTACACTATGAATGAAGTGAACAGCTTAAGCACTTTGACGCGTCTTTTCCCAGTCAAGCAAAATAGAGTTAATGAAACCCACTACCTTTCTGGGATTTGCAATCCAAATTTCTCGTGGTTGTAGATAACCCCCGCTTAGAAATTTATATCTGCGCTTGTATAAAGCAGTACAACTTACAGAAACGACAGATATCATACTGAACCTGACCAATATTCTTCAAATGATATCTACTCGTTCAGTGTAAAGTTACTAGGCCAGTGTATGTACAGAGAACTCTCTTGTTGAGCTCTAAGAGTTTTTTGGTTGCAGTTACATTTGGAACTAGAACCTTCTGGATTGATTACACCTTGTGGTGACCATCCAATTGATCATCACCCTTTGTTGTTCCCAGTTTTTTAGTTCCATATTTAGTGCACAGTACGATATGCCACAGAATGGCTCAGAATCAATAAACTGTGTTGCGCCTTGTTTTGCAAGCTCGTCTGCCTTTTCATTTCTTTCAATGTCAAGATAAGCACTCCACATGGAAATAAGTAAACTATGTGTTTCGAAATAATTAAACCACATTTATCAATGCTTGTGCTAGTTGCTTTAGTGTTATTATTCCTGTTAAATAGCTCATATTTAAAAAAAATGAAGCCGTTTTATAGAGAGTCATGCACAAATTATGTCACGCTCCAAGGGGTAGGGGGTCAAGCCAAGCGTGACAAGCCTTATCAATTCTCGCAGGACTCGTACAAAAAGCGTTGCAAAGGGAGGTGGCCGAAAGGGTCGTTTGGCCATATTGTGAATACTTTTTAATTGTGAATCGTGGATTATGGCTACCAGCCGAGTGGAAGTTTGAACAACTTCCGAAAAACTAAACATTACATATACTTTGCAATTGGATTAAATGGACAAATTAATGTGAAATCACGTGGTCTTTTTTCGTAAAGCGCACCTCCTTCGGAAGAGTGTTTGGATGGGCATCTAATTCTTTATTTTACGTTATTCATCATTTAAGTCATATCAACTGAGATTCGATTGTTAATGTGATTGAATCCCTATCCTTGTCTTTGTAGGTAATAATAGACCCAACTCATCTTGTGTTCATGTGTGAACAATGTCAAAACTTGCTAGAAACGACAATTCAGTTTCGCACGATGTGCCTCCAAAACGACGAAACTTTTCGGGATTTGCATGCCAAACATGAGGAATCACTAAACGTCGCAAAGGACGAACAGGAAAGTCTAAACCGCGAAGAATCATTGAATATCGTGAAGGACGAATACTCGTTGGGCACCGTCAAGGACGAATTGGACACTTCTAGGACGGAATTTGTAGCATGTAAAGTGGAAGATGATGCTCAAAACGATGATATGATTCAAGGGCCAGAAGTAAAAAAATCGAATGAAACCCGCAAAAAGTATAAACCAAGGAACGCACACAAGACATCCGAATCGCGAAAAGTGCAATGCCAAACATGTGGAGCGTTTGTCCATCCCGTGCACCTGCCCAAGCACCGGCTGATTCACGACAAAAACCGACCCATGTTTGCGTGTGAGCAGTGTCCGAAAAAGTATACCGAGCAACGTAAGCTGAAAGAGCACATCACAATCGTCCACGAGGGTCACCTAGAGCACACGTGCGATCGATGTGGGAAGACATTCCACCGGTGGGAAACGCTGAGACAGCATTATCTTGGCGAACATACGGATTTGAAAAAGTATGATTGATTCTATTCAAAGCTTAGTAAGGTTTTTAAAATTATACTCCTTTCAGGTATGAGTGCAAGGTATGTGGAGAGAAGTTTTCCCGCTCTGCGAATCGTAATTATCATTATAGAATGAATCACACAGTTGAGAAGCCATTTGCTTGTTCCTACTGTGATAAATCCTTCAAACGCAGGTTAGTAAGATAGTTAATTTGTATTTTTTTTTTCAGTATACATACTTTATATCTGATTTTCCTCAGCTGTGACCTCACCATTCATATACGGAAACACACCGGCGAGAAACCGTTCAAGTGTGATATTTGCCAGAAAGGATTTACCAAAAGCTACAACGTAGTGATTCATAAAAAGTCACACAAAACAACCGAGATGAGACGGGACGATAAGCTGAATGAAGAAGACTCGGAGGAGCAAACCATAGAATTCATTGAAGATGCAATGGAGTGATCGGCAAATGTAATTTTGTCTTCGTTAGTATATGCTGTATTAGAAATTATTAACGTATTTTATTCCTAGATGACAACTATTTCTTCCCTCTTATAAGATTTGAATTCGGATGTTATCCTTTCAGTAGTCGTTACTGAACACTGATTGAATTTTTTCAATCATGTTATCGTGAAGATGAATAAAGATTCGCCCAAAAGAAACACAAGCTTTGCCTAACAGGGAAGGTCTTCAAAAATGGCAAAGTTTTGAAGAAATAATGGATGGAAGTGTGCTGAAAATATGGCACAAATGTTTCTCAGAATTTGATTTGAAACGTGGAGCAAAAGATGCTTTCCAACAACTCAAAAACAACAATGCACCTGGGAAGGATGGTATTGGAGCGGAATTTATTAAAATGGGCCCGAACAAGTTGGCTACTTGTCTGCACCGATTGATAGCCAGAATCTGGGATACAGAACAGCTAACGGAGGAGTGAAAGGAGGGAGTGATATACCTAATATACAAAAAGTGCTACAAGTTAGGTTGTGAAAACTATCGAACGATCACCATTCGTAACGCAGCCTATAAATTGCTTTCCCAGATCATTTTCCGCTGTTTATCGCTGCAAACAAGCAGATTTGTGGATAGTTATTGTACCGTACGGAACGAACCGTAAGCGAGTAAGATTTAAATTCATCCAAATGCAGCCCCCAACACGACCAACCCAGCCTACGCGTCTGTAATAAAGAGTACCATCGATGGGCGTGAGTATTAGTAGTGAGTACTAGTGAGTGACCACCATAAACTACATTCCGGAACTTACGGCACTCACATGGAACTCACCGAAATGTGACGATTAGTGCTGACGCATCGAGAATGTTCCACGCGTCACCGGAACACGTGTCGCGAACATTCTAGAACGCGTCCGAGCTGCTATTTATATGCGACCACTTCGCCCGTCGTCTTCAATCTTGTTTTAACCTCCGCAAGTATACTATCGACCGAATGTGCAAATAAAGTGAAAGTGAATAGTGAACTGTAGTAGTAGCTAGTAGCTAGTGGACTAGCAGAAATACAGTCCACCCCGACCCGACCGGAGTTGGCCACGGTTAACGCGCCAACATAGTGGTCCTTCAAGCCGGATCCAGCACCGCCCGCCGTAGGAAAACGACACATTCGCCGCTCATCGAGAGCTATTCCGGCACGCTTGCGTGTGACCCAGGCCATAGCGTGTATTCCAAGGAGGATTCTGCTAGACAACGCCGCCGAAACGTCTGCATCGTGCATCGCCAAGAAAAAGACATTCGTTCCGCTGCCCAACACGTTTGTGTCACTTTCCCAAAGCGTGTAGCTCTAGGAGGAATCATAACCCGACCATTCGACACGTCTTTGTGGTGCTTCAACCAGGACGTGTATCCGTCAAAGTGAGTTTGCTCGAAAGCCGCTAAACGCCGAAGCAAGTGACCTACAGAAGTACGTTTCCGATCCGACCCAGCACCCTCCTGTTAAGGACTAACCCAATCAGCCGAAGATTACATTCGTAACACTTTTCGAAGGAGTCCCTGCGCAGAGTGAATACTTCGACCTGACACAAAACCCAACGCCATGGAGTTCTGTGTTACATCAGAAGACGCTATACAGCAAAGTTGCACGCCGATAATGAGATCCGTTGCTGAAGCAGTAACTAAAAGCATTGAACCAAACTATGAAGATACTGCTTCATACGAACGACAAGCCGATTAGAAGACAACAGTTGATAGGAACACGTTGAAGGAGTTTTATTTGCTTACCCGTCAACGAACACACGTAGGTCTGAAGCTATCGCGAGTGCAAAGCGCACTTGCAATTGCCACAAATCATGTGAGCCTACCTTGACTCAAGACGTACTTGAAGAACGTTGAGGACGCCTACGCCGAGTTCAGCGCCATAGACAGCTATATGATTGCCATTGTTCCAGAAACCGCTCTGCGAAAACAAGAGAAGATATTCATCGGCAACGAAGACCGATACAATGTTGTACGCACGACGATCGAAGGTTTGATAATCGCCCAAGGAAAGAGTCCCGCTGGATGTCCGAATCTACAACTACAACCGCCCAACGACCCGATCCCCACTGTTGACGAATACCGCGCCGACTGGTCAAAGCTCTTCTTCCTAGCACCCACAGTAGAGGAGAAGCCAATGTAGATGAAGTGGGAAAACAGTAGAAGCATTGACCTAAGAATGCTAATGTCGCTACTGTTCGTGTTACCAACATCTAGTTTGCCACGCGCTGACAGCCTGAGTACCGGGCCTCAAAGTGTCAAATCAATTTTAAAGACCAAAACAAATCATTGGCATTTAAAAAACAGTGAAAACTCATAACTTAAGGTAAAAATAATTAAAATCAGTTTTGTGGTAACAGCGCCACTAGCGTTCTACTACTAATATTTCTATTGGGAAAACCCGCAGGACAACCACGAACTATCGAACCACGCACAGCCGAGGAGCCAGTAAAAGCATTAACCTAAGAATGCTAATGTCGCTGCTGTTCGTGTTACGAACATCTAGTTGGCCACGAATTAACAGCCTGAGTACCGGGACTCAAAGTGTGTAGTAGGCTTTGGTGAATAAATTTAAATTGTAGTAGGCATCGACTTAGACTTATGACTGACAATGACCATTACGTAATAAACTATTGAAAAGAGAATACCTCAATCTTATTATTTCCTGCAACATCAGAAGTGGGATCACCAAAATGTTTCTTCGAAGCCAGCGAACTTCAGAAGAGTTAAGCCAGAACCAACGTGGATCAGCGGATTCCAATCTAGGGAATGGAGATCTCGCGCATCACGAAGTTACTTGAAGAATTACTCCGGCAGCATCCATTTGCGAAAATGAGCAGTCCACTAAACGTTCTGAAGCATACCAAAGTCAAGTACAAGCTATTCTAGGGGATGGCCGTATCTCTTTTGGAACAGGGACCAGAACAGTGGAAAATGTAACGAGAACATCACATCAAGAAGTAAGATCAGAAGCACAGATGTCTTCGTCGACTATAAGAAGAAATATCGAAAACTTACCAGCAAACATCCATCTCAGTCCATCATCAAACGCTCCTGTGTATATAAATCACCAACCTGCGATCAATGAACCTGAAGCCAGAAGCAACTCGTTACAATGTACACATTTTTCAAGCATTCGCCAAGACGAACATTCCTCAATATTACCAACCTTTCCGGCTATTTTCAAGAAGACGTTAACCCTTTTTTGAAAACTTTATATAATACAAAACAAGCACTGCAAGTAAACGACCAAACAATGAAGATGGTTTTAATCAAGCAATTTAAAGGAAAAGCTCAAAACTGGTTGTTTTCGAACGCGGACTTCATGTTGAAAAGCTTTCAAGAATTAAGTGGAGAATTACAAGCTATGTAGAATGGCCGAGTTGTAGTAGGCTTTGGTGAATAAATCTAAATTGTAGTAGGCATCGACTTAGACTTATGACTGACAATGACCATTACGTAATAAACTATGGAAAAGAGAACACCTCAATCTTATTATTTCCGGCAAAGTGTCGGATTAATTTTAAAAACCAAAACAACGACATGGTATTGAACAAACAATGAAAAACCATAATTTAAGGTAATAATAATTAAAATCAGTTTTGTGACAACAACGCCACTAGCGTTCTACTACTAATATTTCTATTGAGGAGCCATTCGATGGAGAATCATGAGCTAGCAATTCAGTAGTCTAGTCCACATCCATCATCCAATCCACATCCGAAGCACTTCCAAACAACAGCAGAGGATTTCAACCGATTACTACAATACCAGATTCCACCTCCGAGTACAACAGTCAAGGAAAAGCACGAAACTCAATCCAACTTAACCGACCAGAACGCCAGATCGAACGTCCAAAAGACATCAAACCTAGCAGACACCGAACAACAACAGCCAAAAACAGCAACAGTTCCAATCCGAGACTAACGAGTTAGACTTCTGCCATTACGACCGACAGGAAGATGCACCAACATCGAGCCATAAAGATCCCGATTCATCGCAGTCTTCCGTAGATCGTCCAACCTTTCCAGCGATTGAGCAGCATACCCAAGGCTGGTAGCGAGTCACTTTTTAGTGACTTGGTCACTTTTTTTAAGCCAGTCACTTTAAAGTCTCTTTTTTGAAGCCATTTCAACTAAAGTCACTCTTTTCGTCAAAAAGTCACTTTTTTCAACTATTTTGAGCTAAGTTTTCGTCATTTATGTAATTTAGGTCATCACCAGAATAACTTCATGTCAGTATCAAAATATTGGTTTATGGGTTCTTGTGAAAAAAGCTTGGAGAAAAGTTACTCTTTCATAGAGTTCCGCGTAATTTGTAATAGTATCTAAGGTATTATTAGAATGGTGTAAGTTCATTGTTATAAAACTAAAGGTTTAAATATTTAGTACTCTTTTTGAATATCTAATGCATTCTCTTTTATTAGGTTTTTTTATATCTTGTGGTGGATAATTAGATGTTTATCTTCTATCTACGTTTTAAAATATAAAGCACATTAGCTTTTAAAATTTTACAAAATTCATAATATAGGTATTCAGCACTAAAACGCAAAACGGAGAATAATTATTTATTGTTCTGTTTTAGATTAGAAGCTAATCAAACTTTTAAGGACTGACTTGATTTGTAAACCAAACCTTTAAAAGTGGCCGGATCTTGGCTCTAACTTTGGCTAAGAGTATACCCTAAGGTTTTTATGTCGGTCGAATTTATCATTTTCATTGAATTGTTCATGAAATCACGCATGCTTTCTTCAATGAAATGTTTGGTGTCGGATCCTCTTCTTAGCTTTTTTGAATCACTTCGGCAGGATGGTTTTTGAAAGCCACAGAGCTTATATTTGACAATAATATGCGTGATATTTAAGTATTTTAATTGCATAGTTTATTACAATTCAACCGACTATAATCCCCAATGTCAAGTGAAGCATGAAAGTGTCAAAGTGTTTTGATTGTAATATTGGAAGCTTAGTGCTAATAATTACTTTAAGATCATATTTCAGAAGAACAGCCTGTTAAGCCTATCTTCTTTATGCTAAATGTCTCTTTGGCCAAGCGTACCTCCCATCAAACTTATTGATGGAAAATTTCACTCAGGCTTAAGTCAACCTTTTGTTCTCCATTAGTCGGCGTTCGAAGGACGCGTCTATCATACATTGGTTTCAGGCAGTATTTCAATCATATTCGAACTTCTACAATCATTTTTTATTTGATTAATGCCCAAGTAGGGAGCTGGATCCTATTATTGGCACTTTTGATTCACTTCGGCAGTGGAGTTTTTTTAAAAACTATTGACTGAGCTCATATTTTGCCATAATGGGCATCGTATTGAAGAGAAAATCCCCCTACCAAAGTTAATCATGGAAGTGCCCAAGGAACTCTGCACCCTATTACATTTTCCGTAATCTTGATCTAGTTACACAAAATATTGGCCTTCTTAGGTAAAAGCGTTAAGGCTAAGTATCCCGTTATTCGTTTTGGCGAACTGTTGCATAGCATGTCGCAATTTCAAAGTAATAAATATCAGTCCTCATAAATCATATTGATCCGGGAAAGTATTTCTTATTCGCTGGAATGCAGAAAGTATGCTGATACTTTTTCAAATGTATCAGTTCAATACCAACTGTTTTTCATTAATTCGAAATTGTGACATGATCTGCAACAATCATCATCGACACGTTCAAATTTCAATGATGACCTACTTCGCCTTGAAGTAGAATCTAATAGAGCTAAATAGAAAGCATTCTTCAGTGAATCTCACATTTGACGTTACTTCATCTATACGCCTATAACGTTTCTAGACTGAATATTAAATTCTTATCGAAATGAAGTCATGGAATAGTTTTGGAATCTACACAGTTTACCAGTTTACAATGAATTAAATTTTAGCAACTTTTAAAATGTCATTTTTTGGGATGGAAATGTGAAACGATAAAAAATTTGTTTTAACTGATTTTCCAAACGCTTATTAAAATTTACAAAATAAAATACTTGAGTGATCTTTTGAAAAGTTTGAAAATCTGCTAAAATAGGATTTTTTACATAAATGGTAATTTTTCTGTTTGAAATAATTGTAGGCAATGTCTTGAAATTTTGGAAGCACAATAAAAACTTCCAACTACACCTACTACCTGCAGTAGATCATGTTCAATACTCTCTATCATATTGGATATTTCTCGAAAAACAGTATACTAGAATTGAAATAAACTGATTACGGTTTGATTTTCAAGTCACTTTTAGTCACTTTTTTTGAGAAACGAAAGTCACTTTTAAGTCACTTATTTCTCAAAACTGGTCACTAAAATAACTTTTTTCGGTACCACTTTTTGCTACCAGCCCTGAGCATACCATAAGGAAGATACCGACCGACTCCAAGAAAGCTAGCTGTCAGGATTTCCACTCTGCCGTCAATCTTTCCGATCGAAAAACCCTCGTACTGAATTTAGAAGCCGAAACCCATACGAAAAGTTTCATCCAACCACCTGGTAAGATCGATGCGACAGAGTTGTCTTCAGCCTTGTTTTAAGCTCCGCTAGTATACTGTCGACTGAAAGTGCAAATAAAGTGAATAGTGAACAGTAGTGTAAATTGTAGTGAAAATAAAGTAGTGACTAGTAGAATCAGTGGTGTTGATTCCCTTCATTCCGTCCAGCCCGACCCGACCGGTGTTGGCCACGGTTAACGCGCAAACAGTTATCTAGCGGGTTTCGTGGACGGGCAATCGTCAACAGACCAAATCTATGTTGCGGCAGATCAAATGTTAAATTCCTAAGTACCACCTATTCGTCGATTTCAAAGCGGCCTAAGATACCATCGACCGCGAAGAGCTATGGAAAATTATGGACGAGAATGGTTTTCCCGGGAAACTGACTAGACTGATCAAGGCAACGATGGATAGTGTACTCAGTACACTTGTACTGTGTTGTGTGAAGATATCGACAAGGCGATGGTGTTTCCTGTATCCTGTTCAACAGTCTTCACGGTTTGACATGAACTCAACTTGCACGGATGTTTTTGTACTCATTTAAACATTGCATCCAATGCTTGCGCTGTACATGGAAACTTGTACACGAACTTGGACACGAGTGCAATGTACAAGTTTGCGCACAGGTTTGTACCCATGTACAAACCCGTGTACAAAACGCGTGTACAAACCCGTGCACAAAGCCTGAGTACAAACGCATGTGTTCACCATTTGATGATTCGGTTTGCTTTTCGTTCTGTTCAATTTGAGATTTTCGGAATCCTTTGGGGACTAACTGAGTACATGTGAGTTAGTTTATCAAAGTTTATTCGCTTTTTATTTCTGCTTTAACTGTCAACATACGTATCATTATTTCAGTATATCAAAAGCATTCTTCTTCTTGGCATTGACGTCCTCACTGGACAGAGCCTGCTTCTCAGCTTAGTGTTCAATGAGCACTTCCACAATCATTAACTGAAATCTTTCTTTGCCAATGTTGCCATTTTTGCATTCGTATATCGTGTGACAAGTATGATGATAAATTTACGCTCAGGGAAATCAAGGAAATTTCCATTACGAAAAGGTCCTGTGCCGACCGAAATCGAACCCAGACACCTTCAGCATGACTTCGCTTTGTAGCCGCGGACTCTAACCACTCGGCAATGGAAGGCCCCAAAAGCATTCCTTTTGTTTAATTTCAAACCATCTTCTTGTAAAAATGCTCTATTGCACAGTTCGACAAAAAAATGGGACTTATTACACAAATATGCGGGATGAAACGTACAAAAAAAGGAAAATATTAGCGTTTTTATAATGTTTGTGTCTGACTAAGGACTGTCCCTTTAATAAAAATAAACCTTGACATTTACCACCTCATGGCTGACATATTACAATTTGATTGAGCTCTATTTTCATCATAAATTATAGAAAAAAGAAAATGTAGATGGAATTTTCAAACTTTTTTCTTATTCAGTCCACACGACTGTACCATGTACGAATTTGTGCGAATTGCAAAATGCTTACGCTAATGCTAACAGATCACAAGAAGGGCAAAGGGATACAAGAAATCCCACCACTATGGAGGATCATGTGAAGAGCGAAACGCAAAGGGGTGTAAGTAACAATTTGATCGGTTTTGAATTAAGAACACCATAGAACACTAAAACACTAAATTGTAATTTTTTTTATAATCTGCTGTTTCAGGCCAGTAAAGTTTTTGGTCCATTGATGGCATTGCTTGTTTCTGCAGGAGCGAGTGAATCAATATCAATCCTGTTTGGGGTCATCCATAAATTACATATCATTTCAGGGGATGATTTGTAACGAATTTCTGACGATGTGAGAAGAGAGGGCAGCAGGGGGTTTAACCAGAGGACGTAGCATATTGAATCATGTGTAAAATTCTGTAAATCACAATAATTTCAAAAAACGTTTTATTTTTAGGACATGTCAAACCAAAAACTTCAACAAATCAGTACTCGGTTTTTAAAGCTTACCAATCAATAGAAAATCAAATATAAAAATGCACTGTGTTGAGATAGACTTGATTGTACGCTAATTAGGTGCTCTACCCCTCTATGACCATAGAGGGTTTCTGGATGCTTATAAATTTATCGATTTTACATAACACCTGTACGTTATTACACGGAGAAAAATCTGACAAGTTTGAAACAACAGAAAAATTTGTTGAATTTCAAACTATCTATTTGGTTGTTTTTAAGCACAATTTTGTTGTTTGAAAGAAATAATATAGTTCGAAACAAACTAATATAATTGTTTGTTTCTAATAAAATCACGACGTTATTTCAATTTAAATCAGTTTTGTTCCAAACTAAAATTCTAGCGGATTCTAATCAACAGAATCATTGTTTATACTAAATATTAGGTTTTTTGCTTTAGTTGCGAACAATGCATTTCAAACTGAAATATTAGGTTGATTGGACAAATGTTCTATTTTGAATCAACATATTGTACGGTTGGGCCTACCAAATAAGTTATATTGAAAAAAAAAATGGTTTGTGGTTAATACTGGCAACAAACAACAAAGTTGGTTCATATTATAATACAATCTCCTATAGATCTCCGGCAAAGCATCGTTCACATTAGCGGTTAATTTATTTTAAATTGTGTCAGTATTTTGCAGAACTTCGTTAGTTCAATTGTAGATTCGATTTTTTTTTCTTGTGACTGATTCACCATAAATAAGTAAGTAAAATGCTGAAGTAGTTTAACTGATACCAATGAGCACAATAAATTAACAGATTGTTCTAAACTGAAAGCAACCATATAGAATGAACTTTACTTACACGTTATGCAAGATGCCAGACCACAACACGGTCTGCTTAAAAGGTAAGAAGAATCACGTCTAACAAATTTTAAAATGTACTTATTCAACGCTTTTCCAACAGATGATAAATTAACGAAATGCCTGAAATACCAGTAATTCAACAATCGGAAAACGGTGGTTTGTTCACAAGAGCTGTGTGGCTACAGGATCTTTACGAAGGTGTCATTATCCAGTTTTATTTCTTAAAATAACTCCTTTAATTGGGTCCTACAATGTTTAATGAAATCTTGTTTTTATTTAATGACACGAAAGAACATGTTACTGCAACTATTTTAGCAGTTTTTCCCGCTCAAATAATGGCTACATCATATTTAAACTTTAATTTAAAAATTGGGTCCATAAATGAACCTTGACACTTTTGATCATGTTTGACGTTCGCTTAATCGACAAAAACACCACAGGGCTTTTAGTTTTAACACTGGGGTTGTTCTTATCTGACATTTCGGAAGGGACACGGAAAGCAAAATACACCCAAAATTTGAGTTTAAGCCAAGGAGTGTGCCAAAATCTAAAAGAATGTTTTTTGGGCTTGAACAAAAAAAATAAAAAAATTGAGTAAACATGTGTTTTTGGCCTAAACTTAAGCGTTTGGTATTACAATTGGGACAGACGACAAGTACTACCGTTTGCAAATAATTTGTGTTTTTGATATTTTTTCTTAACAATGATAGGACTATATTTCCTGCTAGGATGGAAGGTTAATTCAATCCTGGATCTTGGTTAATTCTAGCTAATGTTTGGTGAATTCAACCTAATGAATTCACGTTGAAATAACCCAAGATATAAGTTGTTTCTAGAACTGTCAAATAAAACAAAGAAGAACTGTATTATTTTAAACAAATTTTGGATGAATTTGGATGGCTTTGCCTTAAAAACAATCCAGAATTTTAGTTTGTTTCCATACCTCCCGTAATCAAACACTCAACATAGAAAGCAAATTTTAAGAGGGGCTGTCTTGATATTTTGGAATTGTAGACAGTAAGTTAAGAAAAGAAAATTTTAATAATGTTAGTAGACATAAGAATTGTATGAAATGAAACGTTTTACGACAGGGAGGTAGTATTTAAAAAGGGCTTCCCTTACGCTGCCTAATGAATAAACAAACGAACTAACGTATGAAGTTAAAGCAACCTAAAACATTGTTTGTGCAAAATTTGATCTGTAACTTTGGTTGAATCTATCTAAAGTTTGTTAGGGTTTAGCATATTTTTTTCTCCGTGTAATAGACGCGCCATCGTCTACCGATTTTTGTATAGGGTAAATTGGTATAATGTGCCCCAACCGGGCAATACACCCAACTTCATTTTTACGGGATTGAGGCTTCTTTAACACGTAAATATGATTAAATGTTGCGCATATAAGATCTTTGGGAAGTATGAACAACCAATATAAATACCAAAAATATCGAAAATCAGCTTTTTGGCGTAAAATTCTGGTCCGATAGGCAAGCCTCGTTGTAAATGAAGCCCATCCTTTAATATTGTACTTATTACAAAAACTTTTACCAGAAGACGATTGCTCTGGGCCCTTTTAAGCTTAGCAAGTGGGGGAATTCTCCTTGGAAACATTTCTACAACGCTGCGGAACTTTTTCTATGGGAGGGACATATTGTCCGGTTTTTAGAAGCTATCTGGCAAGAGAAAGTTGCATGCAGAGCATGACCAACTAAGTTAATAACACTTTAAAAGAAACGGACACCGTCTTCAGCCATTTAGCTGCACAGACTGTAACTTAACACTAGACAACGGACAAGCATGCTCCAGTGGCACAGCAGAGAAACATTCCTGACGAAAAGTTTCAATGGCTGCAGCGGGAATCGAACCCACACCCCATGACACGATGCGCTTAAATGTCTGGTGACACTAACCACACCACGACACCGAACACTATAGAAGTAATGCATTTGCCACTGAGATAGAGCTGTTTTTCCTTAGGGGGGGGGCGTATTATACCTGTTTACCCTACAGCTGAAATTGGTCAAACATATGTCGAATTCGTTTTTGAACCTAGGTTGGAACTGGCGCAACCCGTTTTGAATTACAGTTTCAACCCTAACCCGAATCAGGTTCGACCGAACTACAATTTGCTTGACGTTGCGTTGGTTTGTTTATGTGTTGATCACCGACCCAGTTCCTAAAAACGAAAACGACAATAGTGTATTGAGCACGTGCACCATGGCCACAACTCGGTTGCTAAACATAACACGAGCGTGGTGGTGTTGGCGATGGTCATGAAGCGATCGCTTTTGAAACCGCATCCGAACGAACCGCGTCATCGACAATGTTCACTGCAATGTTCGTACACCATGTGTACGAATGTACAAATGAACCGTGTACAAACTCAATGTTCAAACCTGTGTACAAACTTGTGCCACGCTTTTGTGTACGATACAGGTCCATGATGTTTGCGTTCATCTTGTACCTGTGTACAAGCTGGTGTCCAAGTTCGAGATAAACTTGCACACGAAGAAGTTGTACTCAAGTTGGACACGGTGCATGTTCACTCGAAGACTGGTTCAAGGTAGTGGACGAATTTGTCTACTTCAGATCATTGGTTGTAGGTTATGGCCTTCAGTCTATTATGCTCAAAAACGGATTTTAAGTTTTTATCCGACGTTTCGGAAACAATTTTTAAGCGTGGTTGTTTTGATTTTTTCCACTTTTCGTTTTTTGATTGCACGATGATTTTAATTTAGCTGAATATAATGTTTACGCGCTTTTGACTCAACAGATGGCAGTAGTGTTACTTGAATAACGTGTCGTCGACAAAATATATGGCAAAATAAAGAGTCGAACATCTTTTTCCTTTTAACCATCAGGTCATGTCTTGAAGGACGTAGCGCCATCAAAAGTAATTGGAAACAATCTACCGAACGGATTTAAATCACAAAAAATACGTTGTCGAACGCTCTTAATCATTCAACCGACATCACGTAATGTTTTCCCTAAAATACTTCAAGTGTAAATTAAACATTAAGCACGCACCGTTTCGTATGCAGCAGTTTTAGGCCGTGCTCGATATTTTTCTTCCTTCTCGAAACCGTTCCTGACTTGCATATGTTACCTATTTCCTCCCTTAAGGTGATTATAAAACGAAGCCAAACTTTGAATTTTCAATTGCACAAGACGAGAGAATCTGGCAACAGTTTGCGTTGAAAACCAATCAAATTGCTTGCTTGCTGGTGGTGACCAATGGGATAGAATTTCATCGCGGAGCGCTGTTCGGTTCTCAAGTCTTGTGCTCTTGAAAATTTGAGGTGTGGCTTCGTTCTATAATCACCTTAAATTCTCGTACCACGTCGAGCTGCGATGTCACTCGTATGCTCTGTGCGGTGGCGAAACATTCGTGTGCAACAACATTCCGGCAATTGCAGTGTGTAAAAACCAGTTGAGAAAATTAAAAGAAACAAAAGCGAAAGACAAATTTTCCGACTTCCGCTTCCGGACGAGCATCCCTTGCGCACACCTCTCTCTCAGTCAGTGACAAATCCAGCCCAGCAGGAGACGTGTGAGCGCGCCTCGGGAAAAATATTCCCTGTAAAACCGCATATTTTCCTTTCACTTCCACATTTCGGTTGAGCTGTTTTCCGCCAAAGGTAGGCACCGGGATGGGTTTTGGGTACTTGTAAAACAACATCCAGGAGCAAGCAGTAAGGATTGTAACGAGAAGAAATTAGCAATATGTGTATTCATCTGTCCCAGAAAAGTTGTTTTTTCACAACCTTTTTTTATAATTCTCAGAGGGTGAGCAAATCTTAGTCTATTGTTGATACAACTAATCTTTTGAAGAAGATATCCTAAATTATATGTAACATTGATTCAGATGGTTTGCTAAAAAATTGGTGCAAAAGATCAAGCATTGAATTAAATAATGACTATTACTTTTCGATACAGTCCAAGGAAGCAGTACTGAAAACACTGCGATCGGTACCCATAGAGCTAACTAAAGAGATAAACCGGGCAGTCTTTGTGTGTTTCGTTTCGGTTTCGACTGGTAGCTCCTCGAGTTCTGTGACCACGGCGTACGGCGACGAAGCCGGTTTCCGTTGCGAACGTGAGCGAAATTTTGAAAAGTGCAAACTTTTTGAAGTGGCTGTAAATTTGTGGCGGAAAAAGTTCTGGCTTTTGTCCGGGGAGTAGTGATACGTGAACGTGAACCGAACTAGCGCAGAGAGAATTAACACATTGTCATCCGATGGGATAATGGTTGGTTCTCTTCGTACTGATGGGAATAGAAACCCGCGGTGGTTTTCGGAAAGGGTTGAGACTGAGACATGGTTTCTTTTATAGTAATCAAGTTGACACGTACGAGTTGTAAGTAATTGTTCTTTTCCGAATCGTTACCGATAATGTCACGGCTTCAAGGATATGGGTCACTGGTTAAGTGAAGGTTGCAGAATCTCATCCTAATAAGAAGGTTGAAACTTGAATTTTCCATGGAATTCAAAGTCGGTGAAAAGAGTCGAACAAGCTTAAGAAATTGAACGGCGAACTACGAATAACGCCAATCGTGATAATAAGGTCTCCCAAGTAATAATAAATCACTAGCCACATGCATGCTAAATGCATGATTTAATAATTTTCCGAACATCAAACCGAAAAAAAAACCGTACTTAAAATTGAAACAGTTTCTTGCCCTTGGCTCCATGATTCAAGAAAGGAAACAAAGAGCGCCGCTAATTGTAGTCAGTTGTTCCGAATTTGAAGGGTTTAGGCAGAAGATCTTGAACTCCTTTAGACAGGCTATCGACATGGATAGAGACACCATCTTCTATAATGACGGAGGGCTGGATTGGCTTGTCAGATAAATCGGGCCCGGGACATCTTGTTTACTGTCAAATGCTGCAGTTGATACCGCGTGGGACCGAAATTCGTATACTTGATTGAATTTTCATTATTTTAATAATAAAATAAATAATTATACAGTTTTATGATTACACATCTAATTACAATGTGTTATAAGTTGTTGTTCATGCTAATCTGATACAAGTAGACCATGATTTGAAAATTTTAAAAATCAAAATGTGACCGCTCATCATTGTGATGATTGGTTTGTGTACTTTCTTAGTATTTTGCTAAGAAGAGTGAGAATAGTTTCCAACATATTGATAGTCAAATTCGCACTTGTTCTAAACCAACTGTTGATCATGATGATTTTTTATAGGAAGTATTTGTAATTCTGCAGGAGTAAATACTATTTCCGAACAGTACAATACACCCGATTCTGTTTTTGCACGGATATTTTTTACACGGCCGTGTAAAAAAAGTTTCCATACATTTTTTTCACCAAAACCTTATTTTTGCATGAAACGTCGAGAAAAGGTGTTAATTTTTTTGCACGGTTTTTCAAATTTTGAACTGAAAACTGAATCGGGTGTAACTGTTATTATGCTGTACGGATTTTGATTCATAATTCCAAATTGTATCTTCATCCGTACAGTGCTAAACTTCAACATATTTCATCATGTTTCAGCCAATAACTATGATAGTATGAAGCTGAAATATAACGCTGATGATTTAAGAAAAAGTGTTGAAGCAGAGTACTATGGCCAATAATTCCCGAAAGCTGCGAACGCTTTAAGTATTTTGAAAATCACCGTCAGAGATGCGGTAATACAGGGTATAGACAAAATGATGAGATTGGCAAATTTTTTCCTAAACTCAAATGCTTATAACTTTATGAAAAATGGATGAAATTGGATGCATCCAGAATCAGTCGACGACAAATTTGGTCTAGTTTCATACAAATACAGGTAGGCCATACAAATTGGCCTTCGGATACCGGAGATGTTCCGAATATACCGAGATCATGTCCAAATGACATGTATTTTTTTTTTCTGTCGCTTGTATTTTTGTGCGATGTGAAGTTGTATAGATGTTTAAAATGTTACTTGAGACTAGAACTAATTGGAAATTCAATGCCGCATTAAGATTCATTGGAAATGTTCAGATATATGACCATTTCCGTAGAATTGGTTCCAGAAAGTATGGTCAGTCATGTCTGTATTTCCAATCATGTAAAGACTATCCTGATCCAAGTGAGCATCAAACTTCAAAATTATGCTCTCGACAGCACCAATAGATGCACAGATCACTATATAGTAGGTTCCAGGTGCCCTGAGGGAAGTGGCCAATTATGAGCATGTCTGGAACCATATCAATATGAGTGTCAAACTTCAAGATTTTTGAAGGTAAAGCTCCCGGGAGCATTCTCAGAACCAGCGGATGCATAGCAGGTTACATGTGCCCCGGGAGATGTGGTCACTTCTCCAGGGGCCCGTGGAATCTATTATAGAGTGGTTATTACATCTTATGATTCTGAAAATGCTTCATATCCTTCAAGTCACATGGAACTTACTGTCCATGGTAGACGGTGATTCTAAAACTGCTTCCGGAGGCATAAATTTTATAAATATTAAACTTTGTTACCCACATTGATATGATTCCGAACATGTGTGAAATTGGCCGCTTCCATCGGGGTACCTCGAATCTACTATACAGTGGTCATGGCAGCTGGTGGTTCTGGAAGTGCTTTCGGAAGTATCCCCTTCGAAAATCTTAATATTTGATACCCATATTGAAGTAACTCTGGACATGTTTTGAGTTTGCCACATACATACCCCGGAGCACCTGGAACCTACTATAGAGTGGTCATGGCAGTCGGTGGTTCTTGAAATGCTTCCGGAATTATCACTTCGAAATATCTTGAAGTTTTATGCCAATATTGATATAGATCCAAATATGTTCCTAAATGGCCACTTCCCCCAGGGCACCTGGAACCTACTATAGTGCGTCTAATGGTTCTGAATATGCTGCTGGAGGCATCATTTTGAAATTTGATGCTCACTTGTAATAAAAAGACTAAGATAAAATTGACGTTTCGAATGTTGAATGTTGGGTTTCGAGGAATTTAAATTTAGGAATTAATAGTCCAATTGAAAATCAAGTTACATTCTCAATCAACAGAACGTTTCTTGAAATTTCCGGGAGACTAGTTTGGAAGAAGTGACAACTATTATTAAAAAAAAAAAAAAAAAAACGATCATAAATATGAAAGCCCCTGGCGATAATGGAATTTTTCTTATCAAGAAACTTCGAAAGACTACCTTATTATTATTTGTTGATATATTTAACAAATGTTTTCAGTTGGTTTATTTTCCTAACAAATGGAAAAATGCCAAGGTTGTACCAATTTGGAAACCGGACAAAAATCCTGCACAAGCATCCAGCTATCATCCAATTAGCTTGCTTTCTGCCATCAGTAACCTTTTTAAAATGTCATTTTGAACAGAATGATGGTTCACATCAACGAAAGCAGCACTTATCAACTTTTACCTGTAACAAATTTGATTCCAACAAATCTGAAGGCTACTGTCTACTGGTCTTGCTCTTCTAGATATAGAAAAAGCATTCGACAGTGTTTGGCATGAAGGCTCGATCGTAAAATTGAAAAAAAAAACTTTAATTTTACAACATACATTGTTAGAATAATTCAAAGTTATCTGTCAAATCGTGCACTTCAGGTTAATTATCAGAACTCAGGTCTGAAAAACTTCCTGTAAGAGCTGGTGTTCCTCAAGGCAGCATTATGGGACCAATATTATACAATATTTTCACATCTGACTAACCTGAGTTACCTCAGAGATATTATAAATCCTCATTTGCTGATGACACAAGCCTCTACGCCAAAGGACGAAGTCTGCGTGGATATTTTTTCTTCATACTTCATCAGGCTAGTAATACCAGGAAGAAAGCTCTACAGAGGATTCAAAATGAAATTTTGAAAATGATTTTTGAAAATGAGTTACATTAAAACAAATTTCGAAAAAAATTATTAATAATTTCAGACAAAAACCGTTGCAATCTTCTATTGCCATGATAAATGCGTTATATGTCTAGGTTAAGTTAGGTTAAGTTAATAAAAAGCGTTTTTTTTTTCTCTTATAAGCAGGTGAAATCGACTTACCTTTAAAAATTCTGAACTGCTACGGCAAATTAAATGTAATATTTTGTCGACAAAATGTTAATAAATGCTTAATTTAGTTTTACCAAAATAGGATGATATTGTTTTCTAACACAGAACACCTAGATATAAGAAATGAATGTAATTTTTGAAATGATACTAATGAAGAATTAAAAAAAAACTTGTTTCAATTTTCCTGCTACCGTCACATTCATACAGTATCGTTCTGAGGTATGCTTTGCATAAAAGCATTTTGCATTGAAAGATTTCAATTAAGCGTGAATCAACTTCCGCGGTTTCATATTCAATCAGTTCTTCAATGCCAATCGCAGAATCTCTAGTTTCAAACCATATGTCTCTTTAAATTCAAATTCCTTCACCCCGCGCAATGTCATCGAACCTACAATCGAGCAAGCAACGTTCAAGATCAGGGTGATTTGGTTCGCACCCCAGGACATGCCGCTCCAACATCCGCACAACGATTTTCCACGCTAACGCCATTCGATTAACGTCTCGTGGAAGGCCATCGCTTCGCACCGCACTGACTAAGAAGCACATCTTGGGGTTAGATAATACAAGTTCTTGGACCAGCCATGAGGTGACAAATTTTCCCGCCCGACACCAATGCAAATGCTGTTCGGTCGAGCGGAACGCTCAAGAGACCACTGTGCGATCAGGCGGAAAATCGTAAACATAATCGCCATTCAGTATAAAACAATCTGCCAGCCTATCCACTAACGTTAGTTGCTTGAGAAATTTCGTCGCGTAACCAGTCTAGAGGTGCCAGCATAATCATGGATTGGAAGTTGCTGTTGATTTTCGGTTGTGCGATTGTAGCTTGCAGCAGTAGTGAGAAGCCACGTGCAAGTTCATACATTTTCAGAAGCTTTGATACTTCCCCTAGCCATATGGTGTATTTGAGTCCGACGTATGTGCGTTCGAGATTGGAAGCTCCAAAGTTCGATAATCATGAACAAATCAAAGTGAAGACTAACGTTGATTTCGAAGAAGACAGCAGTGAAGAGTTGAGGAAGCTGGACATCAGTGAAGAAGATGAATCAGAATCAAAAGTATTGCCCTTAAAAGACTCCAAACATTCCGAAGAATCTGAAGAAGTGTATGAAGATGAACAAAGTTCTAAAAAGAACGAGAAGGATCGAAAAGGCTACAAGTCGAAACATGGACTTCGCAAGGGCAGTAAAGGCAGTTACGACAAAGAAGATCACTCGCATTCATATGCCAAAGAAGGCGATCGGAAGAAGTCCTATCACGACGAAGATGGATACGAGAAGAAGCATCACGATGAAGGCCACAAGGTAAGCGGAGGAAAACATGGAGAGAAGAAGTTTCACAAGAAAGGATCCAAGACTACCGGTTACCACAATGTGTATCACAAAGACGAGTTCAAGAAAGAGCACATTTTCTACGACACCTCGGATCACAGCGGGAATTTCAAGAAGTACGGGTCATCTCACAAGGAACACTCCAACGACGAAGCCGAGTTTGCCAAAGGGGGCCACAAAGAGGAGGCGCATTCCAAGAAGAAGAGCTCTAAGAAAGGGCACTCGGAGGACGGGAAATACGATAGTAAGCATCACGAGTACAAGAAGCAGCAAGGCGATACCGAGGAGTACCGGGACAGGGAGGAGTACCAGAACAAGAATGGAAAGCTGGGTTCGATGGCTCATGGATATAAGATTTATCATCATTGACTTTTGAAGTGAAGCTCTATTACGTCTGATCATTTTATTTATGGTATTTATCTAAGATAGTGTGATTGTCATAAGCAAAATTGTGAATAAAATAAAAAATCCATGTATTTGACATTCTGTATTCTTTATGTCTTGTGAACTTCGCGACCGTGTCCGTTGTCTAGTGTGGTGCCTTTTGTAAAGAGCATACATGCCCACTGGAATTATTAACGTGATAGATTTTACTTCAGGTTTATTTATACTTAATGATACTTTGAAGGGGCTTTCTTAGTCTAAGTGGTAACGTCCGGGGCTATTGCGCAAAAGATGAGACAGAGTCGGATTGGTCCGTGAAACAAAGTGTTGCCATGAAGGTTTTTGTACGGTTACTGTAAACCAACTGTGCTTGTTTTTTTTTTTGTTATTTTCAATTTTCATCGATACGCACCGGATTTCTGGTAACAACAAGATCATAAAAGATGAGAAGAAATCTAATAAGAAGAGAGATGTTGCATTTGCATTTCCAGTGCAAACAATGTCCACATTTTCATGTTCTCAGATCCTTTGTTCATATCTGCCGCACGCTATGTCTGAACCAGACGATTATAAAAATTTAATGTGCATCGGATTTTTTCTCGCTAGAGATCAGTATTTGGTCTATATTTTCATAATCGGAAGGTTTTAAAATATTCTATTGGTGAAATTTTTTCCATACATTTTGTATGGGCTGAAATGCTGAAATGCGATAAACGGGATTTCCATGGGTTTTAGTAAGAAAAATAGCTAAAAAGTGAAAAAATCAAAATTTCACCGATGGAATATTTTAAAACTTTTCTATTATAAAAATATAACCCAAATACTTAACTATAGTGAGAAAAAACCCTATGTACATTCGATTTTTATAATCGTATGGTTCAGACATAGCGTGTGCCGTATGTTGACCGACATTCAATTACTAATTACCGAGGCGACTGATTTGGAAACAATCTTCGGCAAGGTTATAACTGACGAATGTACTATCTGATAGAATAAGCGTTGCTCTAACCCTTAGGAAAACGTGGGCAAACACTTTAGCCGATTGAATGAATTGTTTGTGTTCACACCGAAATTTAGAAATCCTTTTGCAGCAGACGAGTTTATCGTACAGCTCAAAACTGCAAGTATGTTTTATTAGAATAATTTCAAGTTTCAATTACATACATCAATTCAACTTGGATTGACTCAAATGTGATTTTGTCTAACGAAACGTAATTCTTCTTTTTTCCGCATTTATAATCTTAGCTAAAATACGCTGACAGTGACAGCGTTCGCCAAAGTATCCATGACATTTGTACGTCAGACAGCAGTACTTGTCGATCTGTTGGGTTCATCCACTAGGGTGGTACCAAGCGGTAGTGTTAACAGTTTGTTTTGCCAATAGTAATTTCCATTGGCGTAAATACGTCTTAGCTCCCCCCTCCCCCCTAAGAAAAGTTTCGTAATTTAAACTCTCATGCTAAGTATGTAAGGTATAGTGGGGGAAGTGTATCAGTGGGGTAAGTGGATCATTGGTCCATATTAAGCATACATACTTGAATATGTTGAATGTTTTCGCACCACTGCTTCGTTTTAGGTTATGTTCTTACGTTCACACTGATACTAATGCAAAACTGGTATTACACGTACACTAACACAAGCAAACTTGTTAGCAGCAAAAATAAATTAATTTGAAAATTGTTTTCCGTCAATCAAAAATCCATTGTATCTCTGCCTTAAATCAAATTCTACTAGTTTTTCCAACGCATGATGAACATTTCAGTTCTAATTGAATGAATCACAATGAAAAATATGTGATTTTTATGAATCAATACAGATATATTGGATATGGTACACTTACCACTACTTTTTAATGGGGTGGGGTAAGTGATTCAAGTAGGCAGACTGCTTGCGATAATTTGAATAATTTTGAGTACTCGCAAATGTTGTTTTGTTTATACTTTTTCTCATTACTAGCTTAAATTTGTCTAATTGACTGTAGAAAATGTGAATTATTCCACCTAAAATTTATTTCCATCTTTCAGGTATCAGAAAATATAAAATATTTATTGCAAAATTCAAACAAAACTTTATAAAAACTGAGTTGCAAAAGCGCAAAACATACTAATTTTCCAATTGAAAACATATTATCGTACCTTATTTGACCATATAATTTGTTCTAGACAGATGATACAGATACATTCATAAATAGAATGAGAAGATTTCAGTTTGTTTTCAGTTCACGTAAGCTGTACATAACAATGAAGTTGACTATTGCATTTTTTGTATCCACTTACCCCACGGTGCCTTATCTTGCTCAGGGGATATCTGTGATCGAATGGGTCAAGCCCCCTCTCACGCTATGTCTGAACCAGACGATTATAAAAATTTAATGTACATCGGATTTTTTCTCGCTAGAGATCAGTATTTGGTCTATATTTTCATAATCGGAAGGTTTTGAAATATTCTATCGGTGAAATTTTTTCCATACATTTTGTATGGGCTGAAATGCGTCGATAAACGGGATTTCCATGGGTTTTAGTATGAAAAATAGCTAAAAAGTGAAAAAATCAAAATTTCACCGATGGAATATTTTAAAACTTTTCGATTATAAAAATATAACCCAAATACTTAACTATAGTGAGAAAAAACCCTATGTACATTCGATTTTTATAATCGTATGGTTCAGACATAGCGTGCCTCTAGGTTTGAGTTCATGTTACGCTAATGGTGATTCCCATACAAACTTTGAAGGGATTGCGCAGTTTCAGAAGGTCTTGCCCGGGATTTTCCGGGACAAAATTCCGGAATTTCTCGGGATCTGAAATATTTCGTATCTTGGGATATTTTTCGAAAATCCCTGGAATTCCGAAAATATTAATGTGATTTATACATTCATTGACAGTCGAAAACTTTGATACTTGTCTGTGATTGTTGTGAAATGGAAGATGATTGGTTCATCCTGCTTCACTTTAATCGGCTGGCAGAGACCTTTAGTTGTAAGGAGTTTACTGGGCCTGTTCTACCAGTCGCTGTGCTAGACTTTCCATATCATGTGACGGACCCGTGTATTAATTTGCTTACATCGGTGGAGGACCAGGCTCCGTGTATGCACCGGGCCTGTCATATCCTTAGAAGAACTGTCAAAGTGCTTCGAGATCAGCTGATTCTAAAGACCAATAGTCCATTTTACGGGACGTTTTTGAAGAGCTTATCGCTTATTTTATGAATGAAATTTTGACAGAAGGTGGTGTCGTAACATGTGAAAGTAACAGCAATATCAACAGTGCTGTCGTTTCGTAAAATGGACTATACCTTTTTTTCTCAAATGAATGATCAATGACAGTTCAGTTTGTTGACCTAAGTTGTCGGCACTAACTGGCGAGCCTGCACTTTTATCGCTGGATCCTCCAACAGGTAAGACGCCGTACACGAATCTGAACTGATTTCTCCAACATTATTGATTATTTACATTACTATCTCTCGTGTCCATCACGAAGTTGTTCCCATTGGTCTAAGAAAAGGGGACCAGCCCCCCCAGAACTTGCAGGCTCCCCCTGAAAATTTTCAAGGTATTGTATATGAAATAGAAACAAAAAAAAATAGAGGAAAGTATTCAATATATGCAGATAGGGACATGTTAGCCAACATTAAGAGGAAAATAGCCATCATCGTTTTACAAATTTTCGAAGCCAGTTTTTTTTTTGCTCAAAATTAAAGCATTGTTCATGAAAATCTATCATTGCATTATGCTTAGGCTGTATGGTATGGTCCCGTATTTAAGGTGAAGATTAATTGAAGCAAAACCTCAAATTTCCAAGAGCACAAATCTGGAGAACCAAACATCTGTTCAAGCTGAAAACCTAATCGATTGGTCACTAGCTGGTGGTGACCAATCGATAAGGTTTTCAGCTCAAACTGGTGTTCGGTTCTCGAGATTTGTGCTCTTTGAGGTTTGGCTTCAATTCATTTTCACCTTAACGGGACAGTGCCTTATTCATCATCTTATTGACTTGACCCGTCGTTTAAATGAGAATGCTTAAACTGTCCCGTTTTGTTCGGAAGTTGTGAAAAGATAGTATATATTACACAACAGTTGAACGAAACACAGCTGTATATTAAATAGGGTCCTAAAATGTTTAATGAAATCTTGTTTTTATTTAATAAGACGAAAGAGTATGTTCTTGCAACCACTTTAGCAATTTTTCCTGATCAAATAACGGTTATATCACATTTAAAATTGAATTTTAAAAATAGGTTCAACTTTGAACCTTGACACTTAAGATCATGTTTGACATTCACTGAGTCGGCAAAAACGCCACAAGGGCTCATCTTTTAAACATTGGGGATGTTCCTATTTGACATTTCGGAAGGGACACGAAAAACAAAATACACCCAAAATTTTAGTTTAAACCAAAAATCTGAAAAAAAATGTTTTTTGGCCGTAAACAAACGAAAATCATTTAAAAATATAAACATGTGATTCTGGCCTAAACTTAATCGTTTGGTACTAAAAATTAGGACAGGGTTTTAGGACCCTATTGTTTTAATTTTTTTTTACAAAGCTTAATGTTTTAAATATTACCTATGATTTTATGGCTTTTGTAGTCTAGGGAAATCAATTATCGATTAATTAATCAATCATTATCAGTTTCTCACTCGAAGTTAAACTTAATTTGTATCTGATTTTTTTTGTGTTATGTTCATACCAATATACAAATTTTTGGCTGGTTTCCAAAACATGATTGGATCTCATTTAGATATTTTTTGTTTGTATCCAGAATATAACAAGTTTGAAGACTCCAAAATTAAACTTTCATATGAAATTTTCCAAAATTTAGCCTAAAATTAAGACTGAAATTGGGTAGACTTATTCTGGAGATGAATCCAGCAATCGAACCTGTTTGCAATATTCTTCCAAATTTACTACAGGCGTTGGCCTTCCTTAGCCAAGTTGTTAGAGTCCGTGGCTACAAAGTAAAACTATGCTGAAGGTGTCAGGGTTCGATTTCTGATTGGTCCAGGATCTTTTGGTGATGGAAATTTGCTTGACTGCCCTGGGCATAGTGTCTCATCGTATCTGTCAAACGAGATATGAATCCGCAATAAGTAACTTTTGCTGAGAACGCTATCAATTAATGACTGTGGAAGTGCGCATTGAACACTAAGCTGAGAAGCAGTCTCTGTCCCAGTGAGGGCGTAATGCTATGAAGAAGAAGAAGAAGAAGGCGTTGGACTTAAACGTTACACAAACACTTAAAAAACTTCAAACGTACAAAGAGAGTTACGAAGGGAGAGAGGAAGTTAAGAATTGACTATTTCAGCGTGACTAGTAAGAGGACGCTGCCACTGCACATTGCACATTGCACAGTGGTCCAGGAATCAGTTTTACGCGGAAAGATGCATTTTGAGCTTTAGAATGAAACATTAGACAAAAACGGTCTTCTACAAAGGTGTTTGTATTAGTTAAGCCCTTTGTTTGGTCTTATTGAAAATTAGGATGGACCACATTTTCATAGAAATTGTGCAACTAACTTTCTTATTTGTAGAAATTATATTATACATGCTTTAGCAAAGTTATAGACCATTCAATTTCAAGCAACTTTGCCAAAAAAAGTTTTTTTGTATCTCTTAAATTGACCGATTTAGAGCTTTTTTCCTGCAGTGACATAGGGTGGTCCGAACAAAACTGGTTTTCTGGCTCTAGAGTTTTCAATTCAAATTTCTCATCAAAGTAGTCTATGAAACACTTTTAGAGCTTTAAAAAATGCGTAATTTGGTGAGTGAAGAAACTAGCTATCTCTTTCCGTTTAGGAGTTATTGTTGTTTTTCTCTCAAAAACATGCCTACTTTGATTGTGAATATCTCTGATTGGGGCAAACATAAAAAATATCTTTTGATGGCATTCGAAAGACAAAATCAATGTGTATATTATATCAAAAAATTACAGATGTGTTATTTTCGTAGCTCTAATAAAATGCCTTGAAAAACAAAGGATTTTAAGCAGAAAAACTTTAATAACCTCTGAACTAAAATAGATATCATCAATATTTTTGCATGAAAATTTGCGTTTTGTTAAGTTCTTAAAGTCGTTCATAGACCGCTTTGACGAGAAATCTGAAATAAGAAAGATAGAGCTCTTAAACTATTTTGAAGATTTTCATAGCATGTATTTCTTTATTATTTTGCATTTTGAGCATGAAAATGAAATTTTAGACAAAAATGATCTTCTAAAAAATTGTTTCTAAAAATGTAAGCTTTCATACTGTGTCATTTGAAACTAGGGTGGTCCAAAATATCAAACATATCATATAATCAACTTTTTTATTTGCAAAAATACTGGTATATGCTCTTTGGCAAAACGGTAGAACTTGAAATTTTGATCAACTTTGCCAAAAAAAGTTTTTCTGTAGCTCAAAATTTGACCAATCTAGAGCATTTTTCCTAATCATCGCAGGGTGGTCCAACAAAAATAAGTTTTTCAACTCTAGTTTTTTTAATATTATTTTCTCGTCAAAGTCATCTATGAACGACTTTTAGAACTTAACAAAACGCAAATTTTCGTGTAAAAAGATTGTTGATATCTATTTTAGTTCAAAAGTTATTAAAGTTTTTGTGATGAAAAATATTTGACTTTAAAGACGTTTTATTAGAGTTACAAAAATAACACATCTGTAATTTTTTGATATAATATACCCATTGATTTTGTCTTTTGAACGCCGTCAAAAGATATTTTTCATGTTTGCCCCAATCAGAGATATCCACAATCAAAGTTGGCATGTTTTTGAGAGAAAAACAACAATAACTCCTAAACGGGAAGAGATAGCGAGTTTCTTCACTCACCAAATTACGCATTTTTTAAAGCTCTAAAAGTGTTTCATAGACTACTTCGATGAAAAATTTGAATTGAAAACTCTAGAGATAGAAAACCAGTTTTTTCGGACCACCCTATGTCACCGTAGGAAAAAAGCTCTAAATCGGTCAATTTAAGAGATACACAAAAACTTTTTTTGGCAAAGTTGCTTGAAATTGAATGGTCTACAACTTTGCTGAAGCATGTATAATATAATTTCTACAAATAAGAAAGTTAGTTACACAATTTCTATGAAAATGTGATCCACCCTAATTTTCAATAAAACCAAACAAAGGGCTCAACTAATACAAACAACTTTGTAGAAGACCGTTTTTGTCTAATGTTTCATTCTAAAGCTCAAAATGCATCTTTCCGCGTAAAACTGATTCCTGGACCATAGTGCATTGGTCCCAAAGCCATATCTAGGAAGACAAAAATGATTGTGCCTAAACCGTCAATTTTAGATGTATGGTGTCTTCGGCAAAGTTTCTCCATATTTTTCAGAGATGTGAAATTAGGGTGGCCCACATGGTTTACGAGATCAGCACATAAACTTTTTTGCTGACGCATTTAGGACTACACAATGTTCTACAATATTTTAGAACATCCGGTTTGGAGCAACTTTGCCGAAGAACCTAAATTTCTATCTCCTATGGTTCGCGAGTTATGATTTTTTTTTAACAAAAAAGTTAGGGTGGTACTGAAAAATCGGTTTTTTCTTGATAACTCTTTATACGATAATTTCTCGCAAAAACTTTGTTCCGAGCACTTTTAGAACTTTTGATTGCGCAACTTTTTGCCGAAAAAACTTTTGTTCTATCTCTTATGGTTACAGAGTTATAAGCAATTTTCTTCGAAAAATTGTTGTTTTCAAATGCCGATATCTCCGAAAGGCGCAAACGGATTTTCAATCTTTTGTCGGCATTAGAAAGATTATCTTTTGCTCTGTTTATGGTGAAAAAACTGTGAGGACGTTTTTTGTTTGAATAGATTGACAAAATTTTGAAAGTAATATGTTTTTTAACCGAAAATTGTCCATAACTTGAAAAATATTCGAGATAGCTCTTTGGTGCCTTCAGCAAAAATGTGCGAAATTGAAAGTTCTGAAAGTGCTTCATACAAAATATTCATAAAAAATCAACGCTTTAAGATATATTCACCATAAACCGAATTTTATATGGTGAAGAATGCGAACAAAGAGATATTTGCTAGAACAATCGAAATAACTGTATGTAAAGTCATTTAAAATTGAATCATCATGTATTGATATCGATCATAGTAAGCGGAATCTGAGGAGTTGAAAAGAGGAAAATTATTTGCTGAAGCAGTTTTCGAGTGATCAAGACCCTTGTGGTTCGTTACCTTAGACAAGTATTTGGAATTTTTATCTGGTTCAAATTCAAGATTCATACATCTCTCAACAGGCGAATGCTGCCCTGACTAATTCGTTGTGGCAGATTTATTGGATATGATTGAATTGAATGGGATAAGTTGGATGCCCAGATAGAATAATTGCAGATACTTCGATATTTCAATGGGAGGATATCACGGGAAGTAAGGTTTTGGTAATTTGAAGGAATTCTTCAAAGTATACGTTTTGTTATCCTTTAGGGTTGATAATATAATAAACGGGACTGTAGTAGATAATGGGTTTATGTTGAAAATGGGTTGGAATATAAGGTGAATAGAAATTAGTGTTGATACCAGAAATGATGGTCAATTTTAGCGTGTTTGTCATGCAATGGAAACATGTGATTTGAGGATGTGGTGGTGCTCGGGTCGAGTTGCATACTTCGGCATAATGAGTTGAAAGCGAGAGGCTTGGCGCGGGGTTTCGGTTTCGGAACGACGCCGGTCTATGTATTGTTTCAGAAGTTGAAAGTGGGGTGTATAGTGTGCGGATGTGATGATGGCTTCGGTTCTCCGAAAGAAAATGAACAACGCATTCTACTTTGGGGAGACATTCGTTGAGCGAGCGATTCGCTTGAAACGAAAAAAAAACGAAGTTAGAAAACGATCGCGAATCGGTACCGAGCATCGGGAAAGGTTGAAAGTCACCACGAAGGCATAGGGAAGTCATTCTGTTGGCGAATGTTAGCTCTATCGGACGTATTTAATTGAAGTTGCGTGTTCCAAAAATCGAAGTAGATGGACGTTGGCAGTAGATAAAATCTGGAAAATTGTGTGATTCGGCAGATTAAAGAAAAAAAAAAGGATGTTTCGTTACGACAGGGACCAGTATTGAACGCATGACCTTCTGCTTAGTAAGCCGAAACGGTAGCAATTTATAATCAACCACGGCATAGGTTAGCGGGACAAACATTATGTCGCGAGAAATAACAAGACTTCGTTTATGGATTAATGTTCCTTGGATCACTGTTAAAGTTCAACGCGCCGTCATCGTAATCATCGTCATCATTGAAACTTCAAAAGCAGGTTTTCTGTTCGAAAACAAAAATTATTCGATAAAAATGTGTTCACTGTGTTTCGATTGGAGAATAGAATACAGTGAACACATTTTCCTAAACAAAATTTCTTGATTTTGAACGAAAAAACTGCTTTTGAAAATTCTGAAATCAATGACGGATCCTGCCCCATTAAAACTGCTTCAGCAACTAACTTTTGCTTACTGTGATCGATCTTATTTCATTACATATATTTTCAATTTTAAATGATTTTACATACAGTTATTCCGGTTGTTCCAGCAAATATCTCTTATTTCGCTTTCTTTATCATATACAATTCGGTGTATGGTGAATATATCTTAAAGCGTTGATTTTTTATGAACAGTTTGTATGAAGCACTTTCAGAACTTTGCACATTTTTGCTGAAGGCACCAAAGAGCTATCTCGAATATTTTTCATGTTATGGACAATTTTCGGTTAAAAAACATATTATTTTCAAAATTTTGTCAATCTTTTCAAACAAAAAACGTCCTCACAGTTTTTTCACCATAAACAGAGCAAAAGATAATCTTTCTAATGCCGACAAAAGATTGAAAATCCGTTTGCGCCTTTCGGAGATATCGGCATTTGAAAACAACATTTTTTTCGAAGAAAATTGCTTATAACTCTGTAACAATAAAAGATAGAACAAAAGTTTCTTCGGCAAAAAGTTGCGCAATCAAAAGTTCTAAAAGTGCTCGGAACAAAGTTTTTGCGAGAAATTATTGTATAAAAAGTTATCAAGAAAAAACCGATTTTTCAGTACCACCCTAACTTTTTTGTTAAAAAAATCATAACTCGCGAACCATAGGAGATAGAAATTTGGGTTCTTCGGCAAAGTTGCTCCAAATCGGTAGTTCTAAAACATTGTAGAACATTGTGTAGTCCTAAATGCGTCAGAAAAAAAGTTTATGTGCTGATCTCGTAAACTGTGTGGGCCACCCTAATATCACATCTCTGAAAAAAATGTCTGATAAATATGAAGAAACTTTGCCGAAGACACCATATATCTAAAATTGACGGTTTAGGCGCAATCATTTTTGTCTTCCTAGATATGGCTTTGGGACCAATGTGCACTGGTGGTTTGAAATGATGCAACTTACATCAGGAATCGCTTGATCTTAAGCGCGTCAATTAAAAAGCTCTTATCGAGGCCTAGCCTTTGATCCCATTTCTGTTTCGCGGTTTTTTTTTTATTCCAGCTTTACTGAAAACATCACACAACCGAAAGAAAGCAACAAGCCTGTTTTTTGTCTAGCTAAGTACAGGATGACCCAGCCGTGATTATCCTTTCTCCCTCCGAGAACTACGCCGATGCGATGTCACAGTAAGACTGCACAGTGGTCTTGTGAGTAAAAATTGAAAATAAAAAAGAATTTGAGTTCTCGAAACGTTTATCTATATAATCTTCCATTTATACGAAAAAAACCTTCATCTGCAAAATGTCTTATTCCAGCACTCAAAATTCTATACAAAATTGACAGTAATTACAAAAGTGAAACAGTATATAGTACTATACTGTTTAATTCCACTACAGCTTGAACCCTTTGACAGATACGCGTATTTCGACCCAAATTGTGAGGCCGTCTTCAGTGTCGTGTACTAGACTCGGCTCTAGTACACGACATTGAAGACGGCCTTATAATTGAGGTCGAAATTCGAGTATCTATCAAAGGATACAAACTCTAGTGGAATAAACTGGTATAAGTATTACTAAATTCGTTTTTTCGCATTTATTTATAGATATTACACGGCAAAAGTTCGGTATAACAAGAATTATAAAATAAGCCATTATTGTGGTATAAATATTAGGAAATCAGCAAAAGCAATATTTTTTTTTGATATAGGCCAAAGTTGTCCATAAATTACGTTGCTCGGATATTGTAACGAACCATATATGAGATATGAAACAATAGGATTAGATAGGGAAGAGGTATCAACTGTTGTTGAAAGATTTTAAAATGAGTTGTGATAAACAAATTCGACATTCATTAGTTATTTTAGGAGTGATATTCGAAAAACATATTTTGAAACATTGCATTTTTGCAATTGTTCAGCTTTTTGTGAAGGTTTTGAGAGTCTCTAAATTATTCCTGATAGCAAAATATGTTATTATTTTGTTTTTAAATTGTCATTCACTTCTACCCAAGCAACTGTGCATTGACCGCCTTATGCCTTCCCACCTGCTCCATTTTATGGTAAACAACCAAGGAAGTAAAAGCCAAGGAACATGAGGCCGGACACCGAAGGATAATTGTTTGTTGGAAGCCTGCCGGCTCCAAATGTCGCAAAATGTCGCAAAACCTTGGCAACATCGTGTGAAAATTCCCTACAGTCACACCTCAGTTTTTCCGCGAAGTGTTAACGGTTCTCAGCTGGTTGGACGATAAGAGGCAGGAAACGGGCGGTTGCTCAGGGCGGAGATGGCCCCTTTGTGGGTCCGCTCCCAAATGAGCAGAGATTTGTCTTCCTCTTTTATCGTCTTCTCGCTCATCGTCCGTTCGTTGTGTCAGCTATGTCACTTTGCAAATGTACAGAGCATAATAAAAAGCCATCGGTGGTTGCTCAGGTTGGAGTCGTCGGTCCGGAAGAATGAAAAAAAAACGATGATGCTCCTCAAATCACAGCAGGTCATGCTCTCAGTATCTCGGAAAAATGAAGAACAAAAAAGGGTTGAATTAAATTGTATACATTTCATCCCCATCAGCGAAATTACCAACATAAATTAATTATGCTTTTCCCCTACCCTTGGCCTGTTATGCACGCAAGAATGACTCATTTTTTGTTCGGATGTGGTATACTCGAATGAAACTCTGGACAAATGGGAACCGCGGTGTGCTTGATTTTTTATTATGGGGAAAAGGATTAGAATCGCCAGAATCTGTAAATAATTAACACTTCAGTCGTTTCGCTATTGTATGTTGTACAACACTGGTGAAAAAAAAACCTCGCTTTTCGATCACAACAGCAGCGTGGTGGTTCTGACGGTGGTCAACCACGCGACGACTGGAAGGTTAAAACTACTCTACCCAACACAACACAACTCAAGGCATAACATGTGGTAAAGAAGCAAGCGATTCACTTCCAGTGAATTAATCAAGGTTACTCTTAGGCAGGAGGACTGGATACCTTTTCCAGTTCTGTCGGTGAGATTTCACCACTCGTGACGTTCCGGTGGCCACAGTCTCCAAAGGCGTATTGTCTCGTCCTCTCGTATTGAAGGACGGAGAGATACTTTGATGATGCTCCGGTTACCGGAAGGTGGATGGAAGATAAAATAATGCGATGAAAATTAAAACAAACCGGATACCATTCATTTATTCATGGCGCTGTCAAAAGTGATCACATTTATTCGGGTGCGTGTATGAGAAAAGGATTATGGTTGCGGTTTTCGCAAAAAAACGACTCCGAAGAGAAAAATATTCCATTTATGACAAATTTTTATTAATTGTATTTTATACGATTATCTGTGGTGGGGATACAAGAACTTGAAAATCGAGCATTGATTTTCGGTCGTACAAAACAAGGTCTATTAATAGCCTTGTATTGGTGTGGATCTCTGATCCGAGTTTAAACTCAAATATAGAGTGCTGATAGCAAACGCTTGATTGCATACTTCAATTTCCGGTTAGCTCATATTTTCAATTTGTACTCACCCTGTTTTTGCTTTTGAACATGGATTTCACGCGGTTTAAGTTATGTCAGGCATGCAATTACGTTTACGGTCAGAAAAAAAAAACTGGTAGCATTAAACTAAAAAATGTTTGTCATTTTTAACATTAAAATGCTCTAGCTATCAGATCACATCAAACGTTATACTTTCTACAGTGATGTCAATTTAGGTTCAAAAAACTTTTTACTCCTTTTAACAACCAACAATGTATTTTCCCAAAACATGTTGCTTTTGTCACTTACCTATTCGATTTAAAATTTTCAATGCCATTGTACACGTTGAATAGCGAAACCTCTCGCTAGTGCATGCTTGTTTCCGCATTTAATTATTTAGCAGAATTTAATAATTTCAACAGTAGCTGTACCTTTGTGTAATTGAACACGAACTACTGTTCGTTATTCTGTATCACAGTGGATGCAATAAATATGTTCGTTCGCACCAGTTTTATAATAATTAAATCTAGATGATGACAAATGTTCCACCCGCATGGTCTTCCGAGTGTGGCGTAGGGAGATTGTTTTTTGCATTTTTGCGTTTGTTTGTTTTTTTTACCTGAACCACATGAAACGATACGTGAGCCGCAGTTCCAACTGCATTATTGTCTAAACTAATTAGGGGACCTGAATTTGTATGTATCGCTTATCGTTTTGTGTTAACAAGCTGGGATGACAAATAAAATGTCGCTTTCAGTGAATATACAATTATTACAAATTATCAAATTGAAATCCACACTTTGGTTGAGGTTTTATATCAATTGAATCCTAAAATTACTTTACAAATTCTGTAGGTGGACAATAGTACATTCTATGTGAAGAAAATATCGAATCGATCATAAGAAATTTTTAAATTTATTTGCACATCCTGAACTTTCAGCAATTTAACTAATTTTTCCCACACATTGTCAGTCAGCGGTTGGCTGTCACCATTCAAGTTGTTCACTCATATAATCATGGTAATTAATTATTTACATTTGTGTTAAAGTACAGGCAAACATAAAAATGGAGAAAAAAAAGAATGGTGTTGTTTGTCATGTACTTTTATTTGTTCAGTATAATTATAGCTGAAAGCTTTCGACATTACGCAATTATTTACAGAGCTCATTAAACGAAACATGTTTTTGGTTTGTCACACACGACAACATCTGCGGCCCAGAGAACTTTCCCCCATCCTTTGGGATACCTTCCTCGCCTACACAACAATTTGTCATCGGCTTCACAAGGTATACAAATGAGTGAGATCTATAAGCTCAATTCAGATCTGAAAAAAGGGTTTCCGATTTATGGGTTTACCAACAACTATCTAGCTTTGTTAGTTGGGAATCTATGACAAAAGGTCGAAAGACAAAAGGTCGAAAGGACAAAAGGTCGAAAGACAAAAGGTCGAAAGGACAAAAGGTCGAAGAACAAAAAAGAAGGGACAAAAGGTCGAAAATCTTTTTTCAAAGAAGGAAAAATTTCCCACCAAGTAAATCACTTTCGACCTTTTGTCCTTTCGACCTTTTGTCTTTCGACCTTTTGTCCTTTCGACGTTTTGTCTTTCGACCTTTTGTCCATAACCCGTTTAGACTTTAGACAAGCAGGTTCAAATAAACCTACTCTTTCAAGCAATCATTCAAGAGATTGCTTCCGATTATTTAAATACTTTTCTGAGTACAAGTCTTCAAATCTACAAGCATAACGACTCGAACAGAAGAAATTTGCTGCAGAATACTAAATCAAGGTATTTCATACCAGATTATTTTCAATACCTGAATAAAATTCCTCAAATAATAACTCATGCATATTTTACAAACACCAAACTGATAATTTGATCAGGTATGTAAAAGAGACATTTTTCAATAGTGGCTCAATAAAAATGTCTCAGTTCCGAGCTCAACAATTTTTACTGTTGTTGATGATGACATGAGCTGCAATCGTACGATAGATCCAAGGTATCCACCGGTAGCAATGATCTGTTCTAACAAAATAATTTTTTCAAGCCGGTATTAGGTCCGTCACACTCGGGCTCAGATTGGGTACCACTTCTAGTACTGCATTTGGTCCCTCGGTAGTACAAAAGGTACCCAAGTTTGACAGATTGCAGTACCCGTTTCACGGCATTAGAGATTACCAGTCTTATATGAATTATGTTATGTTTTCCTGTAAGACGGAAAAAATACCTAACAATATCATTGGAAAGCTTGAAACAGTAGCTTACACCCCTTTGCGTTTGGGTTCCTCCATTAGTCCAGGCACTGTTACTGTAACTTCCCAGGTAACCAATAAGCCGTATATTGGGCCAAAATGTTGTTTTACGGCTGATATAATGCTAATAAGCCATTAAATAGCACTATGGGGAATTGGGCCCGATTTACGGCTTATGGTTACCTGGGTTGTAATACAGTAGTGCTATTTGTAGTCATTTTGTAGGTTGCTCCTTCACCCAGTTCTGAGCCCAATCATATAAATCATTAGGGGGAGATCCTCTAGTACCGAATCCCTAGACGATTAATTCAAAATTCTAAAACTATTGGTTTTATACAATCTTGTTAGCCATTTATGACAAACAATATCATTTTTGTAAAGTGCCAAATTCAAATTTTGACATTTAATTTTGATTATGTATTTCAGTACCAAATTGATCAATCTCTGAGCTGCCCATAACTGGTTAACAGTCACATTCTAGGGGGAGGACAGCTTTGCTCTGAGCAGGCTATGCGCATCGAGCAACTCTTTGAGTTACTCACTTTTGCTCAGAAAGCAGCAAATTTAGTCAGATGCCAGTTTTGCTGTGATCGGTTTTAACAAATGTAGGATAGAACAGTTTTTTCTGCGATGTAAGAAGTTCAGAATGTTACGAAAGAACGCCATCATACCAATTGTGAAAAAGTTCGAAAGATGAAAAATATATGATTTGGAAGATATTTTTGCCTAATTCAAGGTAAACATGAATCAAACCTCGAAATTTCCAAAACACAAAAGTATGATTCCCTACTTTCGATAGTCGTTCAAGCAGAAATGTTGAGCGTTGGTCACTTGCTGGTCAATCAATCGATAAAATTTTCAGCTTGAGAGGACTGCCTTTCTGGTTTTCCAGATTTGTGCTCTGGAAGAATTATAGTATGGCTGTAATTCTCTCACCTTAACCTCTTACTAGTTTTAGCCTTGTCTGAGAACCGTGGCCTTCGTAAAATTAACTAACTATGTACACTATACCACATTTTAAGAGTGAATGGAGCAATGTTGTATAATACTCTCTTAAATTAAATAATTGATTGAACACTCCCCAAAATCGATAGCAATTTTCGCTGCATTTCTGATTCAGTTCAGAACAAATAAGCTGCATATATGTTTCTTACTGTAGTTTTGCTTGGATGGATGATCCTTGCAGTACATGACTGGCGAATTCGCCCCACAATGCAACATAAACATCACGAGGTTCGTTTCGGGTTGAGGAAGATGTAATGCAAATAAAAAGCTCAATGGGCAATTAGAAGCTTCACCACTTTTGCCCCAGTACCTATTTGATGTTGCTAAACTACGCACGCAAAACTTAAAGAAAGTGTTTGATTCCAGTTTTTAATTCAAAACTAGACCTCTGATAACGAATGCCTTCCGCATACCTACACGGGAAAAAATTCTGTGGTTAAAATAACTATTTTAGCTGACTACGCCCATTCTTAAAACTACCATGGAAATTCAGACCAATTTACTATGTTTACGCTACACCACACCGCATTACTGGTACATTTGACAGAAATAATTTACAACAATCTGTTTCCAACTACAGACATGGTAAAATCAAGCTTATTTCTGGTCTGCTGAAAATTGCCGGTGCGAGCGCTTAAATTAACCCCCTAAAATGGTAGTTTTTAGCGCACAATTTTTTTGCGTGTATGACACGATATGATTTTTTTTCTTTGTGAAACAAGGGGATTTTTTTTTATTATCGTACAAATTGGGCTGAAGGGTCTCAGATTTTCATGAAACTTTTTCCACAGGCAGGGCTCATGGATACATATATGAATAAAAAAAAATTGAGAAAAATTCAGGGTCGCCTATTTTTCCGGAAAACTCAGGTGGAAATTTTTTGTTTTCCCTTGACACTACTTACTTTGAAAAATCATAACTCAAGAACAAAGCATCGTAGAAACAAAGTTTTTATATGAAAATTTAAGCAAATTTTCTCAAAAATCCAAAAAAAATATGAACTGGAAAAAGTTTACCACAAAATTTTCCACCGTTGGGAAAATTCGTAAAGAAAAGCCGGAAAAACTATGCCCGAACTCGTGGAAAATTTTCAAAAAAATATTTTCGAGAAGGTAATTTTATAAGCTTTAATCACTGAAATTTTTGGAATGCACTTTTTTTCGTTTTTGAGTTATGGCCAATTTTGTGAAAAATGTCCAGATGTGCCATATAAGACTTTTCTTTGAAAAATCATAACTCAAGAACGAAACATTGTAGAAACAAAGTTTTTATATGAAAATTTAAGCAAATTTTCTCAGAAATCCAAAAAAAATATGAACTGGAAAAAGTTTTCCACAAAATTTTCCACCGTTAGGGAATTTCATAAAGAAAAGCTGGAAAATCTATGCCCGAACTCGCGGAAATTTTTTATTAAAATATTTTTGAGAAGGAAACTTTATAAACTTCAATTTTAGTAACTTTTAGGATGTACTTTTTTTTTGTTCCTGAGTTATGGTCAATTTTGTGAAAAATGACCATATTAGCCTTTTCTTTGAAAACAAATCTTTGCATTTTTTACAAAATTGACCATAGATCAGGAACTAAGAAAAAGTACATCCTAAAAGTTACCAGAATTGAAGTTTATAAAGTTTCTTTCTTAAAAATATTTTTTTAAAAAATTTCCGCGAGTTCGGGCATAGATTTTCCAGCTTTTCTTTATAAATTTCCCCAACGGTGGAAAATTTTGTGGAAAACTTTTTCCAGTTCATATTTTTTTTGGATTTCTGAGAAAATTTGCTTAAAGTTTCATACAAAAACTTTGTTTCTACAATGTTTCGTTCTTGAGTTATGATTTTTCAAAGAAAAGTCTTATATGACACATCTGGACATTTTTCACAAAATTGGTCATAACTCAAAAACGAAAAAAAGTGCATTCCAAAAATTTCAGTGATTAAGGCTTATAAAATTACCTTCTCGAAAATATTTTTTTGAAAATTTTCCACGAGTTCGGGCATAGTTTTTCCGGCTTTTCTTTACGAATTTTCCCAACGGTATAAAATTTTGTGGAAAACTTTTTCCAGTTCATATTTTTTTTGGATTTTTGAGAAAATTTGCTTAAATTTTCATATAAAAACTTTGTTTCTACGATGCTTCGTTCTTGAGTTATGATTTTTTAAAGTAAGTAGTGTCAAGGGAAAACAAAAAATTTCCACCTGAGTTTTCCGGAAAAATAGGCGCCCTGAATTTTTCTCAATTTTTCTTTATTCATATATCCATGAGCCCTGCCTGTGGAAAAAGTTTCATGACAATCTGAGACCCTTCGGCCCAAACCCGTACGGTAATAAAAAAAATCCCCACAAACAACCAAACACTTATGGTTGCTATGTCCGCATGAAACCGAGCAAATCGAGTTATTCTGAGTTGCTCAAAAATAACTCGTGATCTACCTCAAGATCAGGTTGTCCCGCCCCTTGGTCACATTCGACATTTTTGACAAATGAGAGTATATACCATGGGAAGTCATCAAATGATAAATACTTTCGATCAACTTACTTACTGATATTGTTGTGGAAAATTCGAAAAAATACCAAGTTGTTTTGTCACATTGGTTATTATAATCAACAGTCACATTGAGATTATAAATGGGCCTCGTACTGTAATAGCAATGAAATTTCTACTATTCACATCGTATGCGATATGAGTTGTATAGAATAAAAGCTTCAAATAAGCACTTTTGAATTCCTGGTAATTTTTGGAATTTTTAGTTTTCTCCCATACTGCCACAAAATGCACATTTGGTATTCCATTTAATCAATACCTACTTTTGTCGAATGTTACAAATATGCAGTATTGGGCAGTGAAGGTGTCCTCCAATACCCGACACAATCTAGAAACATCTCGAATTCATTGAATGTGTATACGATTGAAAGGTTTTACTCCATAAATAGTAATTCAAAGCATTTGTAGCACTCATATGAATAGTTTATCTTCTACTTAGCCCGCAAGAAATCCAAAATTATACAATTTTGTTATTGGGGTTCCAAAATATTTTTTTTTTTTCAAAAATGCATCGATATTTCAAGGATGTGTTATTCTACACTTATATCGTTCTTTATGATATGACGGGGTTGGTGGTCTTATGACTACCGCTTCTGTACTTTGTAGTTGTATCGTTCACTTGCTTCTATCTTCCACTCTTAATTTATCACAGTTGAATCATCACAGTTCATAGTATTTGCTCTAACAAGAGACGGACAAAAACAACCGATTCTCTACGCTTCCATTTTTCCGTCATTATAGCACACCTTTCCTTACGCCCGATGTAGGCAGTCTGCTAACCAAAAATCTCTCTGATAATAAATCTTCGAGCTGTTTAGTAGAATGCCTATAAGTAGATGAAAAAACCAAATTTAGTACTATACCATTTAATTCCACTAGAGTTTGTATCCTTTGACAGATACGCGTATTTCGACCTCAGCTGTAACTCGAGTCTAGTACACGACACTGAAGACGGCCTTACAGTTGAGGTTGAAATATGCGTATCTGTCAAAGGATACAAACTCTAGTGGAATTAAATGGTATAGTACTAAATTCGGTTTTTTCATCTACAAACATCTCTCTGCCATAAAATTATACCAGCCCTACACCTTCTCGCATGAACTCGCTTAGATGCAGGGGTATATCCGGTCTACTGTGGTCCAGTTTTAAATGCATCATCAATTCCTCTCCCTTCTCCTCATTGGTCAGCATTCTGACGTGGCAGGCGCCATTGTTGTCTAAAAATGTTAACTTACAGCACTTATACGCTGAAGATGTTTGTTAGTCCCAAGCAGTCATCTGGCTGGTTCATAGTTTAAGTGCAGCTGATCTGGTGATACTAGAGTAGCAACTACGGGCGGCCAATCATGCTCACGCTCAACCTAACCTAACTTAAATTGCTCACTTTAATAGATTCCTAGCTCCTTTTTTGTTTTTCCAATTCACTGTCTTGATTATTCGATGCTGTCCGGTACTGGAGGATCTCACTCTACACAGTATGAACTAAACCTGTAAAATTATAGCGAGTCGAATGTAACAAAAGGACTCCATCATATATGACAGATATTTATGTGCGATCTTAAAATTACACTAATGCTGGTTTGAAAATGAGCTATAATTAGCTACCAAACTAGAAGAATTTATACAAAAAAGCGGGTTTGAATTCGCGACCTCTGGAGCGATAGTAGCACACCTGAGCTCTCTCGGCCATCTTACCACGTCGGCAAGAGGCTGACAAAAATTGAACAGGTTCTGCGTAAAATGAGTGTATCGCAGAATCGCTTCCACGGTTGGCGGTTTCATCGAGAAGTGATTGAAAGAGCAGTCAACAATGCGGAGCATTCTCTCGGTCGCGTGATTGTTGAGCGTGGCTGGGTTTGTTTTGTGGCAGATTTATGTAAATTTATAGCGGATTTAACTGAAATATAGTTGGAAGGGCCCTGATTGGTTGTCAGATGGTCATTTTTGTTTCAGCTGTTGGCTAACGCTTGTAATTTTTAAATGCCTGCCACAATTTTCCGTCGATGTCCAAATTGCGTGCTGCTTAATATTCACAAATTTTTGCTGTGTAACATTTTTGCAATAATGTTTACGTTCTCTAGCAATACTGGCTCTAGCAGCCATAAGTTTCAGTATTTCTCCTGAAGCACTTCTTGAAGCGACTTCCATACATTGCAAATTGGGCGTATTTTAGGGAAAAAAGTTTTTCTTACATCGATTTTTGTAAGTCCCAAAGTTTTTTTTTACTTATTTTTATAAACCCGTACAGTGACCCCACGCAGTTGAATCACCCACAATTAATGAATCAGCTGATTTCAAAAGACAAAATTATTATCAAACTTGTCACAAAACATCACAGAATTATTTTTACACATAGTTTCTTATCAGTAAAAATGATTCTGTGATGTTTTGTGACAAGTTTGATAATAATCCTGTCTTTTGAAGTCAGCTGATTCATTAATTGTGGGTGATTCAACTGCGTGGGGTGACTGTATACAAGACTGGTAGCGAGTCACTTTTTAGTGACTTGGTCACTTTTTTTAAGCCAGTCACTTTAAAATTTTTTTTTTTGAAGCCATTTCAACTAAAGTCACTTTTTTCGTCAAAAAGTCACTTTTTTTCAACTATTTTGAGCTAAATTTTCGGGACAAAATTATGATTCGGCCTTTTTTAATTTAGGCTAAGTTTTAAGTTAGGTCATCACCAGAACAACTTCATGTCAGTATCAAAATATTGGTTCTTGGTTTTCTTGTAAAAAAAGGTTGGAAAAAATTAATATTTCATAGAGTTCCACGTAATCTGTAATGATATCTAAGTTATTATTAGTATGGTGCAGGTTCATTGATAGAAAATCAGAAGTTTAAATGTTTAGTACTTTTTTTGAATATCTTTTATGCATTCTCTTTTGATAGAATTTCGTATACCTTGTGGTGGATAATAAGATGTTTATCTTCTACTGTCGAACACTACGTTTGTATCCTAATTATTCTCTTTGTCTTCCAAATTCATTTTATTAATCAATCCATCCTGGTATAAAGCACAATATTTTTTTAAAATTTTATAGAATCTGTAATATAGATATTTAACACTTAAAACACAAAACAATGAATATTTTTTAAATATTCTATTTGAGAGTAAAACTTATCATACTTCTTAAAACAGATTCTTTTATAATATCCGGAATGGTCTATAATGTGGCCACTTTTGAGAAACGTTTGATTTGGATAACCATGTGCCCTGCATTTGTTTAAAAAATCAAATGACTATTTTCGGGTCCCCGGACGCCTCAAATTTACAATAAAGTAGCCTATTTGTATCTAAAAATCTGTGCTTACAGGAACGCATTTTAGTGATATATTATGTTTGATCTCTACTTTGAGAGAATTGAAACGGTTTAGCTTTTTTAAAGCGATTAGCCACATCCGATACATTTTAAACGGTGAAAAACTCTTAATTTATAATGTTGAGTATCAGATCTTAATGATTTATGAAAATTGAAATGATTGCCATTGCATTGGTTCTAAGCAGTATTTCAATCATAATCGATCTTCTATTATCATTTTTAATTTGAAATATTGATGAATGCCCAAGTATTACATTTTCCGTAATCTTGATCCAACCACACAAAATATTGGCTTTGATAGGTAGAAGCTTTAAAGTAGAATCTTTGTGGAGAATCTAATAAAGCTAAATAGAAAATATTCTTCTGTGAATATTACGTTTGACGGAACTTCATCTATACGCTTATAATTTTTCTAGACTGAATCCTAAATTCTTATCTATTTAAAGTCATGGATAAGTTTTGGGATCTACACAATTTAACGTTTTGTCTCAAAATTCGAACAATACTCATATCCCGAACAGTGACACGTATAAATATTGAAATTAATATTTTCAATACTTTTTAATATGGAAGACTTGAATTGAAAAAGAGTTGGCATCCTGTCCCGATATTTTGAAGCTTCATTTGAAAATAATTGACTAAAGTCGAGTGTTCGGAATATACGCCATGTTTGGAATTTGAGACAAAACGGTACAATGAATTCAATTTTAGCGGTTTTAAACATGTCATTTTCTTGGGAGTTTGGATAGAAATGTGAAATGAGATTTATTTTTATTTCTTAAATGTGAAATTTTTATTGAAATTTACAAAATAGAATGCATAAAATTTTGAAAAGATTGATAACCTGGTAAAAAGGATTATTTAAGTAAATGTAAATTTTTCTGTTTGAAAAAAAAATAGGCAACTTCTTGAAATTTTGGAAGTACAATAAAAATTTCCAAACATTGTACTCGACTAGACCTACTACCTGCAGTAGATCATATTGAATCAATTTATCGTAAAACAGTATAATAGAATTGAAGTAAAACTAATTACGGTTTGATTTCAAGTCACTTTTAGTCACTTTTTCGAGAAACGAAAGTCACTTTTTAGTCACATATTTTTGATATCTGGTCACTAAAACAACTTTTTTCGGTGCCACTTTTTGCTACCAGCCCTGCGTATAACTTAACTCAAAAAGTGTAAGACCTACAAAAAAGTGTTGTATGGGGACTGTCGTTTTAGAAAACAATATTGAAAAAATAAAAACACATTTTCTACACTGAAAAAAAAAATATTCAAAACTTTAAAGTCGATTTAAAAAAAAACGGCCATTTCAAATTTTGATCATCTTTTAGCAAAAAGTTTCGTAAATAAATTTACTAAAAGTCATCCATACATTGCAAATTGGGCATATTTTAGGGAAAAAAGTTTTTCTAACTTCAAATTTTTTAAGTCCCAAACTGAAATTTATTTTTTCAAAGATTTTGTTTTAAACCGTCAAATATGATTGTGTTTTCAAGTGATAAATGAGTTTGAACCAGAAAATAGATTGTATTTTTTATTGAGAATAGTTAAAAAACTGAATTATACAGTGATTCTGTTTTTTAAATGCAGGCAATCAATGGACTTCGCCTCTGCCTATTAGAAAGTCAACTCCGTCTAACAATCCGACGGATTTTTATGGTTTGAAAGGTATCACAACAGTATTGCAAACATTGAAAAATAAGGGGCTGTCCATTAATTACATAAGGGGTTATGGGGGGGAGGGGGGTATTGAGATTTCTTACGCGTCATACAATTTATTTTGGATTTCCATACAAATATTCTTATCATGGGGGGAGGGGGGGTTATAATATCCCGAAAATTGTCTTACGTAATTAATGGACCGCCCCTAACAACCTTATCCATACCCCATTAAATTCTCTTCTAGAAAAAGTTTTGTGAAAAAAAACTTACTAAACGTACATGCGATAAACGCCAGATGAATAAGAAGTAAAGAATATGTTTGTATTGTTATCTACCTAAAAAAGTTGATAAGCTCATAACTCATGATTTTATTTGCAAATAACAGTCTGCTTTTCTACGAAACAAAAAAGACTCCTTAAAACAAGGTTAAATACTGGTAATTAGCGGCTTTTCTGAAAATTATAACGCTGCTCAAGGATATCACTGGAATAATTCCCAAGCAACGATACACCAATTCTAGATTTACCATAAAAAAGATAATAAATTGGAAAATGTTAGTTTTATTATAATATCAGACCCATGACACAGTAGCAGTTCAGCTATTTATTTCAAAATTGATAAATATTGTTAAACAAATCAAAAGTTATTTTTAAGTCAGATGGAGCTGCAGCTCATTATAAAAATAAAAAAAAATCAAGAAAATACATGGATTAGAAGCAGAGTGGCACTTTTTTGCCACATCCCACGGCAAAGGCCCCTGTGACGCTATTGGTGGCACTCTCAAGCGAATGGCAAAAAGAGCAAGTCTTGCAAAATACTATGGAAACACAATCGCAACTCTGCGAGAACTATTCGACTGGGCAGTGAAACAAACTGATACATGTATCTCCAAATTTAATTTCTATTATATATCTAATGAACAATATGTTAAAATGTCAGAGGAATTGGTGTAATTTTTTTATAAGGTTAAAACTGTCCCTGGTACCCAAAAATATGATTGTTTTATGCCTATTAGTGATACACAAATTGCATCCAAACTGTATACCAATTCAAAGGATGAACCAAAAATATTCAATTTATTCAGTAAAGCCCAAAAATAATGTAAATAAATATTTATATGAATATTAATATTCATGTGCAGATACTACGTTTTAGGATATATAAGGTACCGCGGGGCAAGTGGGAACGAAAAAAACGATAGTTCAAACAAATTGTTCAATAAAATTTTCAAATGTCAATATTTTTCAAATCCAACAACACAATCACGTTTTGGCAACATATTTGCTGGTGTGTTCTTCTTCTTTCTGGCGTTACGTCCCCACTGGGACAGAGCCTGCTTCTCAGCTTAGTGTTCTTATGAGCACTTCCACAGTTATTAACTGAGAGCTTACTATGCCAATGACCATTTTTGCATGTGTATATCGTGTGGCAGGTACGAAGATACTCTATGCCCTGGGAAGTCGAGAAAATTTCCAACCCGAAAAGATCCTCGACCGGTGGGATTCGAACCCACGACCCTCAGCTTGGTCTTGCTGAATAGCTACGCGTTTACCGCTACGGCTATCTGGGCCCCTGCTGCTGGTGTGTGCATGAAACTAATCGAATAATTTCGAAATTGTGAAAACCTTGGAAGAAAGTTTTAGAATGAACCAATGGACGCAGTTGCCTCGCTAAGCGGGGCAAGTGGGACACATCCAGTTTCATGCGTCAATCCACATCAGTAAGTCAACCATTACAATAATAGGATTGATAAGCCATAGATTTTTAATTTAAAGTACATATTTGATGTACATAAGGGATCAACCATAAAATACGTTACGTTTTAGGAAGAAACCCTTTATTTAACAGTATGTCACTTCACATTTAATATTAACTGAAAATTCCTCAATAAAAACGTAAAGAGGAATTAAACATGTTCAAAATATATCATTTATAAATGTAGCACACAAACAATCAATAATTGACGAAATTATAAATATGTTTTGTTATTATTTATATGCATTGCAGAAAACCACCTTATGGGATGGAATTTTTTTCCATCACTACTTAATTTGGTAGAAATAACAAATAAAGTTCAAATAACATGGAAAAGTAATCGTTCTCATGATGCATTTCAAATTTCAGCTGTGTGTTTGTTCAATTTTGAAGTCGTATTTCAAAAATAAAAAATTGATTAAAAAATAAAGAATAATAACACTTTTCTTCTCCCTCTTATGCAATAACGTAATTTGAGGTTGATCTTTTTCGATAAAAATCATTTGATTGAATGTTTTAGTGCTACTCTCTAGTAAAATGTATGAAACGTGTACGAAAAGTTTTGATTCTGGTTTTTGTTTTGATAGGTCCCACTTACCCCAGGTACAAATATATTTTGGGGTAAGATAGACCATCGAAAATTTCATATGAAATGAAAACAAAATACTGGTTTATTGTTAGCAGCTTGTAATAATACTCTAAAAGTATAGCTTACTGATGGAAATTCAATTTAAAACACATTTATTTTTTGCGAGTCAATGCAAGACGTGAAACGTGTCACAATTTATCATGCAAGTTGAAAATAGCGCTGAACTGACAACTGTTACATGAACCACATGGTAATAAAAATAACAATATGTTCAGTACTAAATACATTCCTTGTCATTGTATCTTCAACTTTCAAGAAGAATACCCCCATGAAAAACTTTTCCTAGTTGAGCTATAACGAAACGCCCCACTTACCCCGGATTCTCACTTGCCCCGGGGTACCTTAGCACTAATAACAATAAAAACAAACCACGACTTTTTTAATAAGCATAATATTGACCCTTTCCAGACATCTGTTAAGATTGGCTTTGACCAAATAAGAAATTAAATATTATTGTGATATCTTTCCAACCATAAAAAAACCCATCGGATTGTTAGACGGAGTTGATTTTCTCATAAGCGGTTTGGTGCGAGATCAATTGAATTTAATAAAAAAAAACTCTGTATAATTCCGTTTTATTTCTTTTAACTACTCCCAATAAAACAAATATGATCTATTTTGTGATTGAAACTAATTTATCACTTGAAAATATGATCATACTAGACTATTTAAAGCGAAATAAAAATAAAATAAAAACTTAATTTTGGACTTAAAAAGAACGATGTTAGAAAAACTTTTTTCTCTAAAATATGCCCAATTTGCAATGTATAGACGACTTTTAGTAAATTTAATTACGAAACTTTTTGCTTAAGGATGATCAAAATCTGAAGCGGCCGTTTTTTTTTTAAATCGACTTTAAAGTTTTGAATATTTTTTTTCAGTGTAGAAAAGGTTTTTATTTTTTCAATTTTTTTTTTCTAAAACGTCAGGAAATTTCACGACAGTCCTCCATACAACACTTTTTTGTAGGTCTTACCGTTTTTGAGCTATACGGGTTAATAAAAAAAAGTAAAAAAAAAACTTTGATTTTGAAGAAAACAATATATGTAAAGTATCTTAGTTTCACATACTTTTGACGTCCAGAAAGTTTCATGGAATTCTGAAGGGGTGCTGCCAATCGCGTGTCGAGTTGGCGTGAAATCCGTCTATAGCCATCCTTCGATAATCTTAGCAGCTTGTGGCTTGTGGTGGAATTGCTCAGAATGATCATAAATAATTGGGTTTGGTGATGTAAAAAATCCAGAAGAAACATTAGAAAAATTTCAGAGAGAATCTTCTTGGAGGAGCTCTCAGAGGCATCCATTAATATTTGTATGGATTAGTCTTAAGTTGCATTTCATTTAGGATTTTAAAATGTCAGGAAAATAAGGATAAATACATAAATGAGTTTATTAAAATATTAGTTATTAATTTATCTCAAGAGAGTTTTATGATTGGCGAACTCGAACATAAATAATGAAGCTTGCTTATCGGACGCAAAAATTTACGCCAAAAGCCTAATATTCGATTTTTTTTTGGATTTTTACTGATTGTTTATACTTTTTAAAGAGCGTATATGCGCAACATCATTTTGCGGATATTTAAGATATTTAATCATATTTCCGTGTAAAACAATCCTCAATGCCTTGAAAATGGAGTGGGCCCGTTGGGACTTAGTATCCTGAGTACCCTAATCCTAAGACAAATTTCGGGAACTAAACTCTTACTTACCTTACCAGTCAGGCTAAGGCCTGACTAAACTCTGATTACTATATAAATTCTTTGAAAAATCCAAAGAAAATCATCTAGTGGAATCCCATGTAGAATTCCTCGGGAATATGGGAAACTCCCTATATAATAAAAAGACACCTACACGTTAATAATGCTTCTAGTGGACGATTCGCCCTTTGAAGGAAGCAATACTCTACACAACAGACTAGCGTGGAACGCCCAGTCGAAATACATTCCTGAAGAAAAGTTTTCCGGACTGAAGCGGGAATCCAACCCACACTCCTTGACTCGATGCTTCTAAATGCTTGATAACACTAACCGCACGACCATGAAGCCCACAAATGGTTTAACGTGTTCAATCCTGCGTAAATCTTTCGGATTCCATAAAAGATTTTTACTCTCAAGATATTTTGTGAGCTCTGGATGAATGCTGAAGACAAATACTGCGGAATTCAAACAAAAGTTTCCGTAATTTCCATGAAGATTTTATTTTTCGGCATGTGGGGCGAGTCGAAGCCAAATTTTCTGGAAATATTTTGTGCAGAAGTATGATTCCTAGTTGAAGTTTAAGAATTAAACAATAAGTCTATCATGACGCAATTTTATATAAACATGATTACAGAGAACACCCCACTTTGGATACATGTATCTGTACGAAGAATGAGTGATGTGGTGTGATAATTCTTTTTTAAAACACCATTTCGGTTAAGAAGATCGAGCATATAATTACCGACGCATAAAACGCACAGAATAAATATAAATATTTCCGAAATATCGTTTCAAAAGAATAAATCGACTCTCCGGCCTTCAGTCTTCCCAACAACTGTATGAAAATTGCAATAAAACCGACCTACTACTGAGCGGCAGACTGTAGTCGTAATATAATACTTTTGATGATGACGACGACCAATAAAAATGCCGCAATCAGTTTTTCAACAACATTGTACCCTCTCATACAAAGCAACAAAAACCCGGGGCACCCTTCGAGGAAGGAAGTTCGTGGGCAGTTTCGACCAAAACACGCACTACACAGGACCTGGGGGATTCTGTTTTAAGTTTTTAATTTATTCATGTCCCATTCCACTATTTCACACGGTTTCACACTCGTAGGTTTCCCATTCACGCTTAGATTCGCGCTCGCGTCATCGTCGATCACAAAATAGGTTCCGGCAGAACACTAGATTTCCCTATAATAGCAATATATGTTCCAATATATAGAGCTTTTTTGTTCGTTTCTGCTGCTGATAGCTGCTCGCAGCTTTAGTGCACCATGAATCCCCCTGGAGAGAATTCGACAGTCCACGTGCGGGCCGCCGATTAAATTAGTGCGCTCGAGTTGACCAGCCGGCTAGTTAGGGCGAGCAGCAGTCCAGTTAGGGTGACCATCCAAGTGAGTATCCCACGGTGCTGGACACGTGTTGAGTGGGAGCTGAAATAATCCCGGCATTTTCCGCTTCCCGGTGTATAATCAACGCAGTGCATCTGTTTGATGGGAAAACGAGAACAGAGAGAGAGAGAAAAAGAGTTAGATCGCAGCGACGAAGGATAGCTGTTTCCACGGGCAAAAGCAGTTTGGGACCCGTTGTGTGGAATATTGCATTTTAAATGGTTCACATTGAATCACCACGACTGGATGGTTCTATTACAAATAGCCGAAAACCATTTACCCGAACGTCATTTATCAGAATAAAGAAAATCGATAGACTTGATTCTTTTTTATTTTTCTAGAATCTAAAACAATTTGATTTTTAAGCAATTTTAGCTAATATTTCGTCTATACGTAACACAATGTCAGTGCTGGGAATCCATTAGATGTTACGAAGAATAATGTTTTAGGGCACGGCTGCCCAATGTACGAATGTAAAATAATTGATTTAATTTCATGTATAGATTATGTACAAGGATACATTGATAAAATTGGTCCAAGTTTTGTTTTAAAATCTTGTTTTGAAAAGTGGGGAGTTATTTCAACAAACTTATGAGTTTCTACCACGAAATTCTGTCAGAAATTTACTTAGGATTATGAGAAATATTTCATGAGAATTATGTTCCAAATTTCATTATATTCCTGGCTAGGCTTCTCAGGAATCCTGCCAAAGAACATGTTTGAGAAGAAATAGAAATTTTCTGAAAACACTTCAAATTTGTTTAACTTAAGACACTTAATTTAATAGCTTGTTTCCCTGTAAATCTAAATTCAAAGCGATGGCACGTAGCTTTCTCGGAATAAATTTACTAATAGAAGTTAGGTGAATATGGTTTGAGTAGAAATTGAAATTCATTATTGCACTTATTAATAAGGTTGCACACGTAAAACCTTGTTTATTAAGGCTAAGTAGCCCGTCATTCGTTTTGGCAAAAATGATGACTTTTCAGCTTGCATTTCAAAGTGATAAAACTCAGCCTTGATAGTTTATATTGATTTAAAAAAGTATCAGTGTACGCGCTAACAAGCATAAAGTAAGCTGATACTGTTTCATCTTCGTCAATGCAAAACCAACTGATTTTCTTTGAGTCGAAATCGTGAGATGAATTAGCAACAATCATCAACGATCCGTACAAATTTCAATGACGGCCTACTTCGCCTTAAGGTGAAACTGAATCGAAGCCAAACTTCAAATTTTCAAGAGCACGGATCTGGACAACCAAACACCCGTTTGAGCTGAAAACCTAATCGATTGGTCACCGCCAGCTAGTGACCAATCGATTAAGTTTTTAGCTTAAACGGATGTTTGGTTCTCCAGATCCGTGGTCTTGAAAATTTGAAGTTTGGCTTCGATTCATCTTCACCTTAAACATACAGTATTGGACAAAACATGACTTTTTCGATTTTCCATACAAAATGACAAACTTTGGTAAGCTAGATCTCAGTTATTTATGGACCGATTCGAATGAAATTTTCACAAAACATCAGATATAACTTGAATTTTAACATATATTTTTGAATAATTTTTCCAATCACAAGTTTATAAGTAATAACGGTTTAACTAAAGTGTAATTTTCGACGAAAAATTCAAAACTATTTATCTCAAAATCTGATAGCCCTACACAAAAACTGTCTTCTGCAAACTTGTTCATCTCGTTAAAATCTACAACTTTGCTGAAGATACCGTGAAACTATTCCTTCAATATGATTAGATATGTCATTTATAAGAAATCGTCAAAAAATTCACTTTAGTTGAAGCGTTAGTGCTTTTGAACTTGTGATAGGAAAAATCACTCAAAAATATATGGTAAAATTCAAGTTATGTCTCATGTTCTGCCAAAATTTCATTCAAATCGGTCCATAAATGACTGAGATATAGCTTACCAAAGTTGGTCATTTTGTATGGAAAATCGGAAAAGTTGCAAATGTTTTGTCCAATACTGTATATGCTTGTTAATAAAAATTCATATCTATAGTATGCAGCTTTTCCATATACAATTGATTGTAGAGGTCATGTAAATATCTTTGAGAAGTAATAAAAAAAATTTGATTACACTCATAATTTATTTTACCCAAAAACTACCTAATCCAAACCTAATCCAATAGATAATAGGCTTGTAAAGAAATATTCCAAGCATTGAGATTTTGTTTTTTTCACATAACATTCATTTTAGAAGGCAAGTAAACATGTTTGAGAATTTATGGAAATTATTATTAAATTATTATATTATTAAATTTTTATTTCATAAAAGTAACTAAGAAAACCCCTCTTTCATGAGCCTGTTTGCCTGTAAATCGTAATCCAAGGAGATTTTTCAACATATTTTTTTATAGCAGTCAAGTGAACATGAACAAGGAATAATAGAAATTTTATTAGAATTATTATATTATTAGAATATCACTGTTTTAAGTTAAATAAATTTTTACTTCAATATTTGTTTTTTTTTTAACTCAAACATGCGCATTTGGCTTCTACAATCAATTCAATGTCATATTGCATAGATTTTGATTTGGGGTTGAGGTACAAAAACTGGGATTTTCGTAGTATTAAAGTATAACAATTTTTGGGTGTAATTGAAAAATTCTTTATTTCTTCAAATATGTTGACTTAAGATGAAGCTGAATCGAAGCCAAAACTAAAATTTTCAACGGCACAAATCTGGAGAACAAATCAACTGCTTAAGCTGAAAACTATATCGGTTAGTCACTTGCTGGCTCAAATAGGTGTATAATACTCCAGATTTGTACTCTTGATGTTTTGAGTATTTCCTTCGATTCATCTACATCTAAGGCTAAGTAGTCCGTCATTCATTTTGGCAACAATGATGATTTTGCAGCTTGATTTTCAAAGTGATCTCAGTCTTGATAGTTTATATCGACTTGAAAGTATAACTGTACGTGCTAGCATGCATAAAGTATGCTGATACTTTTTCAGCTGTGTCAGTGCAAAACCAACTGATTTTCTTCGATTCGAAATCGTGAGATGAATCAGCAACAATCATCAACGACGCGTACTAATTTCAACGATGGCCTACTTCGCCTTAATAAAGAATTTATGTCGAAAAAACTTAACGTCATCACTTTGAATTTTACCGAATTGTTTACCGATTCGATAAGGAAAAGCACGCACGGAGAAAAAGGAAAATACTAGTTAGTGTACGATATATTATTTTCTGAAAATAATACTCTTTTAATCTTGAGTGCTCATGATTGTTGTCCTGGCGTCACGTGTAGTCTCGTGACTGGCAAACTCCGGATCTTTCATCGTCTGCCAAATTCAATTTCAGAAACTGTTGCCATTAGCAAGAACTCGGTATTGCGAATCCTTTAATCATTAGAACATATTACCCTAGCTCGACAAACAACATGAGACTAGTGTTCAGATTGGTTGATCTTATCTCGTAACGCACCACGGAAAGGTTATCCACCCGCGTTACAGGAAATTATTAGTAATATTTATTGGAGTTTGGTTTTCTGGTCCTCGACATAAAGCTCGAGTTAAAAAGTGTTAAAGTACGATTTGTCAAACTTCTCCACGAAACATGCTAAACAGGACTTTAAAATTCGTTTTGGATATAATTTTGTTTAAATTGCACGATTAAATTGACTTTTTCAATCAGCTTACAGTCTCTTTACAAAATGTTCCGTTTGTCTTATATGGAAAATTAAAATACTTTTCTAAAAGTTATAAAATAACTTCAGAGTATCAAAATTATTATGAACTTTGTTGTTTAATATTGTTTGACATTTCAAGATTAAATTATATGGCAAATTAACCCTAATTAACCTAATACCCAACCCCGCCAGTAGACGGGGTACGTTTCGGAATTTTGTGTATATTTTCTTAGCTTGCAAATCAAAAAGATTTTATATATATATATAAAATACGCATAATACGCATATAAGGAACGTTTTATACGACTTTTGAAACATTTTTGTATTTTTGGAAAATGTTTTAAAAACTGTTTTTGCCTGGGTCTAATATAACGTGTAATACAAAAATTTGTACATTTTATATTTTTCTACAATCAACCTATCATAGAAAAAGAGCTTGACGCTATTGAATAATTTCAAACCGATTTTTCCGTCAGCGACACGGAAAATAAAATATGTTCCAGAAACAAAAAAAAATTTTATATTTTCGAAAGTATTGCAAAAGATGAAATTTTTATTATTGTCACAAATAGGTACCCATAAGAGGCTTTAAAAAAATGAAAAAAGATAGGGATGTTAAAAACAAAAATTAGAAAAATCAAAATCCAAAATTCATAAATTTGCGAATAAAAATAAATCATTGTCCAAACGTGTTTAGATCGAAAATAAAAATTTGGGTATTAGAGTATGTTATGACCAAAAAATGTGAAATATTGCCATATTTTTTTGGAGTTTTTGTACCGAAACAGTATGAAAAAATGAAAATACTGCCATTACATATTCACAGAAATTGTGCCTTTGTGTGTGAAGGACATTTCGCTCAACATAGAGAAATTCTCAACAGTTTGTGAGATATAACATTGAAAGCATGAGACTACAAGCGTAACTACAAATTTCGAACTATTTTTTCATAGCATAGCATAGCATAGTATAGACTGACTGTACATGTCAATGGTTGCTACTCCGTGATTGATCGGAACTGGTAAGAATTGCACTTCGATCCAAATGAATAAGGGATGGGAGTTTCCGCTTACTCTCGAAGAGGGATTATAGCAAACCTCATATTATTGATCAATAACGGCGCCGGCCAAGTCCTTATAGTCAGTTGGGATGGGTAAGAAATGTTAGGGTGTGATGATTGTTGCTTCTGGAGACCGAGAATATCTCTGCATCTCCACAATCACCACGGGAAGGGTGTTTATTAGTGAGGAAGGAAAAAGATCTGGGAGTCACCTTTAGTCGGTGTTGCGATCCATGGATAAGGAGGAAGAATACGACTTTTACTTAGAACTTTTTTGGCATTTTGTCTAACAGTGAAAAAATTCAAAATGTCAAACTAATCAAAGGTTAGTTAGGTATAATAAAATTATATATAATAAGAATAAGGGTCGACACTTGAAGTGACGAACCATCCACAGTTTCTTTGAAGAATACGGAAACGACAATCATATTATTTTGAAAAAAAAAATGAGTAAAAAACCCCAATCAAATCAATCATCTAAATTTAAAGCATTCCGACTTAAATTAGTGAAATAGTCATGAAAGTTTTATAAAAGAAACCGTATAGAGTATTTTTAAGAAAACGTTAACCTGTATTACGACGACGTTCATTATATCGAACTAATCAAAGGTTATTTTTGGTAATGACCAAAAAATAAAGGTACATGTATATCAGAATTATGTAAAGAGAGTAAGGGTTTATGCCAACACTTGTAGTGACGACCTATCCAAAGTTTGTTTGAAAAATATAAAAGTAACGTTGCATCGGTAAAAATGAGTAATCATAAGCATGAAACGAGCTCACCAGTTTGTAATCCATCCTCGACTGAACACGAATATCTTTTCGCACTTTCGCACAACGCTAACCAGACACGAATGCTTGGGCTTCTCCACAGGACTGAAACGGCTGTCATCCACGAACAACTGGAGTGAATATGTTTAACAATTTCCCTCGTAGCAGCAAATAAAAGTATTGAAATGATGTATAAATATCATCTCTAGGACTTTACTTCATTTCTATTGATCTATTTAATATTCTGCTTCCATCAGATGATCTACTACTGGTTAGTTGAAATTTGGAAAATCGACTCAACTAGGGTAGATGTACCAATAGTGGAGGTACTAAGCACGATCGAACTTCATTTAACTGCCTTAATTCAAAAAGCACAATTAATGTACATGTTAATGTTGTAACGGGAAGTAACAACCATTGACTTGATGAGAAAAGTGATTTCATCGCAGTAATCCACGGTATGTCAGTGAAAAATAATACCTCCACTATTGGTACACTGTTTATTTAGTTGTGGTAAATTTTTAATTTGTGTTCCTATAGTTGCGGTATCCGTTGTTTTCTTATGGGACCCTCAACTATAGGAACACTTCACCGCAACTATTGGTACAAATAAGAAAAGTTTTAGCAATTTTAGTGATATTTCATCAGTTTTGAAGTGATTCGAACGCTCTTTTCAACTATTCCGCGTATCAACAAGTCAATACGTCGATTGGCAGTGTCGGTTCGGTGGCTAATATAATAAAATCAGTGAAAACGGCAGTAACCGCAGGAACACCCACAACTAAGGGAACACTTACCCTAGAGGTGATCTAACCGAGAAAAAACAGGACATGTCGTTTTTAACTGGTATATTCGCAAACCTTAGGTACTGGCATACAGTACTGGACAGAATAAAGTACGCATTGGCCGTTTTCCCATACAAAATGATCAAGTTTGGAGTCTTATATCTCGGTTTCTAGTTGTCCGATTGACCTGAAATTTTCACCGCAGCTTGAAAGTAACGTCAAAATTTGCTAGGCTAGAAATTCATAGTTTTTCATTAACGAACTTCTAAGTTATCGCAAATCTCAAATTTTGATAAAAATGACAAAATTTTAAAGTAAAAATAATTTTTAAATGAAAATATTTAGAGCAATATGTCCTTTTGCAAAAAATGTACAATTTGATAAGATACACAAATTTGCAGAACATCATTTTTCGGTAAAACTGATTGTTTTCAAAATATTTTCAAAATTAAATTTTGAAATTTTTTGCAAATTGAGAGATTTTCAATAGTTTAAAAGATTGTGTTTCAAATGCAGTGATATTTTAATTGAGTAAAATCTATGTTATATCTAGGCTGTGGTGAAAATTTCAGATCAATCGGAACACTAAAAGCTGAGATTCAGATCTCCAAACTTGACCATTTTGTATGGGAAAACGGCCAATGCGTACTTTATTCTGTCCAGTACTGTAGGTAGGGGCCCAGATAGCCGTAGCGGTAAACGCGCAGCTATTCAGCAAGACCAAGCTGAGGGTCGTGGGTTCAAATCCCACCGGTCGAGGATCTTTTCGGGTTGGAAATTTTCTAGACTTCCCAGGGCATAAAGTATCATCGTACCTGCCACACGATATACACATGCAAAAATGGTCAATTGACATAGAAAGCTCTCAGTTAATAACTGTGGAAGTGCTCATAAGAACACTAAGCTGAGAAGCAGGCTTTGTCCCAGTTGGGACGTAACGCGAGAAAGAAGAAGAAGAAGAAAAAGAAGAAGAAGGTACTGTTACCCGCTCAAAATAAGCACTAAACTCGTGGAAATCTTGAATGATTCACAGTATCATTTGGGTAGTTGACATTCATGGTAAGTATCGCATTCTGGTAAATGGTTTTCTGGTATTTGTTATAGAACCCCGCTGGATACGGGCCGTCATATGGCGCTCCGTTTCGTTTTTCACTCAAACATGCCGTTTCAATCGAAAAGCGGCAATTTCGGTTTGGGTGATTTGGCGAAAATTTGAAAATTAGTTTCAAATATTAACGAATTGGCGACTAATTAGCAAGCTCACGCGAGATGGGCTTACGGTTTGCTCGATTCGCGCACGAACGTTTATATGCCCTCTCGTCATCCATTCACGATCCACATGTTGAAACCGTTTAATTTGACATTTTCTGGGAGCGCCACGGCGAATGATACAAAGATTTCGTGATTTGGGTTACTGGTACTACTTACCGTCATCAGTTTGTTGGACATTTTGTCGAGGAATTTTCGGGTGAAAAGCGCGGTTTCGTCTCCACACGCGTGACGGACCGTGAACTCGGAACACTGCATGTACTTATGAAATGCACTGGGGATTAAGAGAAAGGGACGCAATTAGATGAAAGATGTTGATCGATTTTTCTTCATGCATGGGTTTTTGAAAAGAAAAAAAATACGTTGGAACAAATCAGACGCAATGGCCATATAATTTGGTAATGTATTTCAGATCTGTTTATCAATCAAAGCTTTTTGTTGAAATAATAAACTGAACCATTTTGCTCTACGCAAAAAACTCTTGGGCAAGAAGGGTCATCATTTATTATATACACATTTCGTATGAAACGAAGTAAAAATACTCGCCTTTGGGTGACGTATTTTACATCGAGATAAGAGATATTTGGATAATCTAACTGTCTAGATCCTTATGTGCAATTTGTAGTCAACCACATTTGAAACAGTATTTTGATTAGTTTGGCATGACTTGCTCTATTATTAATTCTACCAAAACGGAGTACTACATGATTGCAGGTAAAAATAGAGGTAGGCCTAGTGACGATACGATGATGATGAGGTACTATTTGATAAGAAATGTTTTTGAAGTTGTTGATGAATTTGTTTATCTTGGAACACTTGTGACACGAAACAATGATTTTTCTTGTGATATAATTCTGTCCTTAAACGATATTGGCTTGATAGACATAAAAAAAATAAAAGTTCTGGTTCTAGAAATAATAAATGATATAAAGTTATCTAGCATATCTAGCTTTTGTAAGATCTAACCAATAGCTGTGGTTTCTAGAATAAATTGACAGATTACATTGTAGCGCGGAACACTTTTTTGTCTCAAGCACCAAAATATCGCTATTCACTTAATTAAGGGTTGCTGAATCCATTGCCGTTTTCAAAAACAGCATAGCACGTCTAGTTTTTGAGATAATGGCTGTTGAAAATGCAAACATTGACTACTTCAGCCAACTTGCATCCAAGTTTGTCAGCTTGTAAGGCAATTTATTTGCTTAATTTGCCACAGAATTCAAACTTTATGTGTATAACAATTATTATTATCAAAGTTTATAATATTTTGGAATCGGAAAAGTTATTTTTTGATCGGTAAGAAAAGTATTGTATTTTACCATATAAGCGAAACGAAGTATTTTGTATAGAGACTGCAGGCATGCTCAAAAAATCGTTTTAATATATATTTAATCGTGCAATTTCAACTAAATTATATCTGAAATGAAAGTTAAAGCCCTGTTTTGCATGTTTAGAGGATTAGATCATAAACAAGTTTGATAAACTATATTTTAAATTTTATGTAAACATCAATAAAACCAGTGTTTTATACAACTTTGGCGACCTGTAGCTAAAAAATGTGACGTGCTAGAACATTTCTGAGAACGGCATCAGATTCAGCATACCCAGATCTACTAGATCCACATAATGTCATTTTTGTTACGCTGTGTAATCCATTGGTCGGGTATGATCACAACAATGTATTGCCACAGAGTGACTCCGTCAGGCATCCGAATTCCAATGAGGTCTTCAATCAATGACTTGAAAATAATACCACTTTACCAAATTCTAATCTAGCTTCCCAAAATACTCCTTCTCTTCTTTCCGGCCCCAAATACCAACATCAAAACAAACAAACCACCCACGCAAACAGAGAGTTCTTCGGAAACGACAACGCAAACCCCTCATGGTTTTAAAGTGAATAAAATGTACCCCCTATAACAGTGGTTACCAACCGGGGGCTCACGGACCCCTAGAAGACCGTTACGACGTATCAGGGTCCTTGGAATCATTATAAAATATTTATTTTTTCTTGATTTTAATCAAATTTCAGTGTATCTTCTCTGTAGCTAGCGAAAAATGACCAGCAGGGTTATTAGCCATGTGTTTATTAGATCACTCTGCTATTCTGCACATATTTGCAGAATTGACATGAGCTCAAATCGGCCCAAAATACATATTTTCTTCTCAGTTCTACAAAAACAGTACTTTTCAGTGCTTCTTGTTCTATCTATTGATATCCTTTCGATCCTTATTTCAACCCGTTCCTTCGATTTTACGTTGGAATTGTCAGCGATGGTAATCTTTTTTGGACATTTTTTTTTTGGTTTATTCACTGAACATGGTTGCAGCCACGAACATGAAGAAGGGTGAATCTCTGAATTCACAACTTTGCTCCGAAAAAGTGGGGTTCAAAAGTGTCACTGAACGTGGCAAAAAAAGGAAAAAAGGACGTTTCTCCGGAATGCGCATTTTCTTCCAAGATTGAAATGGATAATGTTGATAATTGCATCGAAATGGGCAATTCTGTGATCACCATCAGAAAGCTGTAAGCTCTCAGTTAAAAACTGTGGAGGTGCTCATAAGAACACTAAGCTGAGAAGCAGGCTCTGTTTCAGTGGGGACATAATGCCAGAAAGAAGAAGAAGAATGTTCGATGTCCGTGTGACATGGGAACATTTGCAGAACCCCACTCAGTGCCGACAGTGTCAAAAGTGAATTCATGGTACCAAACATCGCTACATATATGCTAAGGTCATGATTTGCGGAGGTTCTTCTCACGCTAAGAACGTCTATCCTATAAAGAAAGATACCAGAAAGTTTGTATGCGCAAACTTGCCTTCATTGCTATTTGCAAAGGACATTTGCACCAAATCTTGTCGTTTCAAAAATGTTGAATGTCAAACAAGGAGTGAAATGCATGTTCATTGGAACGGCAATAAAACATTATGAGCCTTGATATTTATATGCACCAGCTAAGTTACAGATGCTTTTATTGACACGCGATTGAAACCATTTTTGAAAAGCCTCACTTTGGAAGATGTTTCGTGTGCTAATTGGGAACCCATCAGCTACATTATAATCAAGCTCATTCACAACCTAATTTTATTCCGAAACTCCACGAAGTTTCGATTTTCTGTTAATAAGTGGACTAAGGCATTTACTATATTTGTTACATTTGGCTTGAATGTCCTCAATGTGATTTTTGAAAGTAAAATTTAGCTGTTGTAATACCAGGAACAAAGCTCTGTAGAGGTATCACCGTTAGCTACTAATGAGTCACATAGAAAATAATAATAATAAATTAAATTAATAATTTTAGACAAAAATCCTTGCATTCTTCTATTGCCACGGTTAATGCGTTATATATTCATGTTAACACTTAAAAGCCCGAGACGAACGTTTAATTTTGAAATGACCACAATTCGGAGACTAGTAGATCAATTAATTCGATACAAATTTTTAAGTAAATGCGCTTAGTTGATTTTACAATCCTTGTGTGAGACACCCCTTCTGATCCCTCCCCCTTCTCTTGGTAATGGAAAAAGCGTGGACAGGAGGGGGTGCAAAATTTATTTTAAACAAACGGATATCTTAACATCCAAATGAGCTAGAAGATTGGTGTCTTCGGCAAAGTTATTCAACAGATCAAGGACTATCTGGCGATAAAAAATCTGATTGAGAATTTATCCGGTAGATGGCACTAGTGACAAATTTTATTCAATCATCTGTATGTCAAGATCCTTATTAGCTAGAAGGTTGGTGTCTTCGGCAAAGCTGGTCAGCAGATCAAGGGCTATCTGGCGGTGAAGTGTCTGATTGAGATTTTTTTCCGTTAGGTGGCACTAGTCTTTTTTTTTTTTTTTTAAATCTTTATTTGAGTGTATTTTAACGCACGAGGGTGGCACTAGTCACAATTTTTTTTCGATCGTCTGTGTCTCAAGATCCTTAAAAGGTAGAAGGTTGGTGTCTTCGGCAAAGCTATTCAACCGTTCAAGGACTACCTCGCAATGTAGAGTATGGTTGGAAATTCATCCGCTTGATGGCACTAGTAGAAACAAATCTTCAATTTTCCGCTAGGTGGTGCTATTAAAAATAAATGTACAATTTTCTCTACATCAAGGTTCTTAACAGCTAGAAGGTTGGTGTCTTCGGCAAAGATATTCAGTAGATTGGCTATCTGGCGGTGAAGAGTCTTTATGACATTTTATCGGATATGTTGCGCTGGTGACAAATTTTCTGCAATTTTCTGTATCTTAACATGCCTATCAGCTAAAAGGTTAGTGTCTTCGGCAAGGCTGTTCAGCATGTTAAGGGCTATCTAGCGGTGATTCGAAATTCTTGAGATACAAGAAATTAAAGAAAATGTGTTACTAGCTTCATTACGAGTAGGTGGTTGAAGTACAATTTTGCCTAGCAGAAATCTGTAGTGAGATTTTGCTGAATTCAGTGGAAAAAATGGTGAGTGGAGGTGAAAAATCTAATTGAGAATTTATCCGCTGGGTGATTACGATGACGATGATAATGGTCCCGCCACATACCTCTACAAAGGTTTGAACAAGGCGATATATCTTTAGGATAATTCATTCTGATCGTTTTAACCAGGTTTGCAAAAAATACACGGTCTGATTATTTTTACGGATATAACGATATTTATTAAGATACAGACAATTGAAGAAAATTTGTTACTAACGCCACCTAGTGGATAAATTTTTAAGCAGGTCCTCTACCACCGGATAGCCTTCAATCTGATGAATAATTTTGCCGAAGACACCAACTTTCTAGCTAATAAGGATCTTAAGATACAGATGATCGAATAAAACTTGTCACTAGTGCCACCCTGAGACGAGACTCGCGGAGACGGTCTTCTTTTTCTGTGATTGCTGAGTTTTTTTCTTATTCCACTTTGTGTTTATACCAATTATGCGCATGCTGTTCAAATCCACACATGAATCTCTCAGCAAAAAATGATTGAGTTTGCATCACATCGAATCATAAATAGCCGTTTGTGTGAAATTTCATGCCAGCAAACGTAGCAGACATTAAAAATAATTGATCTTCTGCTAAGATTTATCAGCAACTTTGGAAAAAACTGCTCCGCCGACTGAGGTTTTTAATAACAGTTTACTTTGAACACAATACTTTTCACTTTTTCAGCCATAAAAACGGTGGGCTGCATTTGACGTTTCGTGAGAGGGGAATCTGGGCTGCATATGACGTTGATATTTTTCCTCTTCGCGAGTCTCTCTCAGGTGCCACCTAGTGAATGAACTCTTAATCAGATTTTTTATCGCCAGACAGTCCTTAATCTGCTGAATAACTTTGCCGAAGACACCAACATTCTAGCTCATTTGGATGTTGAGATATCCGTTTGAAACCAATTTCGGACCCCTCCTGTACACGCTTCTTACGTTACTCAGAGAAGGGGAGGGGTCAGGGAGGATGTCTCAGCCAAAGATTGTAAGACCAACTAACCGAATTTAGTTCAAAATTTATTTCAAACTAATTGATCTACTAGTCTCCGAATTTTGGTCATTTAAAAAATCAAGGTCCGTCTCGGTCTTTTAAGGGTTAAGTGAATTGAAAGTTAAACGGTCTCTAAAAAGGTTGCGAACCACTGCCCTAGAACTCACCAGCAAACAGTTTTCAGTCGTTCCTCTTCCGCATCCTCAGCAGTTTTGGTGTCGTTGTTGTTGCTGCCGTTGCTGCTGCTATGCTGATGTTGCTGTCGGTGGTGATGATGCTGGTGCTGTACGTTGTCTGCCGAAAGAGACATGGCCGCACTGGGTGTCGTCAGTTGCACCGGGGGCCTCACCGTGGAATGTGCCACCGTCTGTCCAATCTTGGCCATTGTGCTCTGATAGCTGACCGCACACACTTCGTAGTCCTTCTTGACGTGCCTCATGCAGGGTGCATGTCTAAGAAAGTCTGTAACGAGACGGGGGTTTGGGAAACCAGGGGTTCGGGGTTGTACATTGAGAAAAAGAGATAAGGTTAGATGAGCTTGGCAAGTTTTTGTCCGGCGATTGTCGTTTTCTGGTTTGGCATGCTATGGGGACATAATGTGTTTGTGAGTTTGAGCTTCTTTTTGAATGATGATAAAATGGACTCGGTTGTCGGACGTGGACTTGTGGCATATTGACAACAATGCAACGAAATGGAACCCAAGCATGGGAAAGCAGTAGTGTTTAGAAAGGTTAAATCGGAAATGCTTTATAGAAAATTAAAAGTGCCAATGTGTAAGTGTATGTGCTTGTGTACATTACCATCGAATGGACATATTGGTTTGCACTAAGTAAGCACTGTAGTTACTGAAGAACATCGTTTTATAACCGATAATGAAAAATGTTCGGAAGCGTTCGAAAGGAAGAACAGGATAAACAGATCTGTGTTCTGTCAATGGGCTATCATCCAACGGCCGGCGGTACGGTTGCTCATGGCTGATTTTCATGGGCGTAGTCGGAAAATAAATTCAAAACTGACTGGATTGTTTTGAAGATCAACATATTTTTTGAAATTTTGAAAGATTGTCTCCAGCATTCTTGATATTTTTTGGAGTCCCAACTGAAAATTAGCCTTTGCAAAAGATCATTCAAAAATTTCATCAAGATCCGAAACAAGGTTTTCAAAGAATCTTTCGTCAATTCGAATTATGAAATTCACCAGAACTCTGCCAATGATAATATACATAACTTATGATTTCGCTTTTAAAGCCATTGGTAACCCAGTATGTAGCTCATTGTTTTAAGGGAATTTATGTTCAAAGATGAAAACTACCACCACTGCGTCATAATTGGTTACACAACGTAACGAAAATGACATTTTTGCGTGTCTCAAGGATCAAATTATGTGTCTCTAGTAGATTTTGGGTTGCTGAATCTGATGTCATTCTCAGAAATGTTCCAGCACGTCACAATTTTTAGCTACCGGTCGCCAAAGTTGTATGAAACTCTGATTGTATTGATGTGTACGTTAAATTTAAAGTATAATTTAACTAACTTTTTAGTGATTTAATCCACCAAGCATGCGGAATAGGACTTAAACTTTCATTTTAGATATAACTTGATTGAAATTACATGATTAAATTTAGATTTAACCGATTTTTTCAACATGCTTGCTCCATAAAAAATTCTTCGTTTCTCTTATATGAGAAAATACAATAGTTTTTAAACAATCAAAAAATAACTTTTCCGCGTCGAAAGTATTATAAAAGTATTATAAATTTAGCAATTAAATTGCCTTACCAGCTGGCAAACTTGCATGCAAGATGGAAAAAATAGTTAATTTTTGCATTTTCAATAGCCAATATCTCAAAAACTAGACGTGCTATGATATTTTTGAAAACGTCAATGGATTCAGCAACCCTTAATTGAGTGAAATATATCGGTGCTTGAGACAAAAATGTGTTCCGCAGTGTTACCAAAGCAGTTGACATTTAGCTTTCGTATCGAGCAGACACATTGAGACAATCGCTAAGTGAAAATATTTTCGAAAACATAGTGCCTTTGGCCAAATCCAAAAGGCGTAACGCCAAATTCGGCGCTTCCAAAGCCGGTTCATCGTAATGATGGACGACTACCGCAAGGATTCGCTCTACCTGGACTTCAGCGGAATGCCAGTCCGTCCAAAACTAGACACCGTATACGAGCTCATCAGTAAAAAGATCAACCTAGACATGACCAAGGTAAACTGTATCCAGCCGAGTATGACAAAGGCCCGAGTGATAATCGAATTGAAGGCACAATCGTACGTGGAAGAACTCGTAGCGGAGCATAGTTCTAAGCATACTGTCGAGCACAACAACAAATATTATGCTATTCCACTAGTACCCTACGACAATACGGTTGAGGTTAGGGTATCCGATTTGCCTTCCTACGTATCTACGGAAACAGTCATCAAGCATCTAGCATCCTACGGCGAAGTTGTCTCCACACGGGATGAGGTATGGAAGAACTTCTGGCCCGGCCTGTCGACCGGAGTGCGATTGGTGAGAATGCGAATACAAAAACCAATCCCTTCTTTCATTCCGATGACAACACACACTGCCTACATCAGTCACCGCAATCAAATTCGCACCTGTAGGTACTGCGTAAGGCCATTGCATATCGGTCGTACCTGCAACGATGCACGCAGAGAGCTGGGCATTGATATAAACAGTCGCCTCACCGCGGCACAGGTGGTACAAGGAAACATTCTGCCACCGCAATCATTGCCAAACACAGATGACCCTTCATCATCGTCAAGCTTGCCGAACACTTCAGCAGAAATGGAAACACCCGGAATCGAGAGCAACAGCAGCAAAGCTAAACCCCTTGCTGAGACAGCAACGGACTGCGTAACGGCAACAGCAGCAATTCAGACCAGGTCTTCATCTACCACGCGCCACCCACCCGGAAAACTTCAAGCCGCCAGAACAAGCAGGACCAGTTCACCAGCCACTATCAAAACGGTGGTAACACGTTCAACATCGCATCCCAATACAACTGAGTTCGAAATCTCTGATGATGCCGATGAAGAAATGGCAAACCCTGGTTCATCAAAAAGACATCGCTCCCCAGTGAATTTGGAGACCAACGAAACCCCCTTTGTGGAAGTGAAACGCAAGAGCAGGAGCAGCAGCAAACACAACTCCTCTTCCCGGTAAGATTTGCAATGGATATATGTCTAGCCGAAGCAAACCAAGATACTACCGTCCGTCTCAAGAAAAAATCTACCTTGTTTTTCACGCCATCATCGCTTCATGGGAGAACAATTTTCCCTCCTTCAATTTGTCGAACCAACCCTTCAAACTCCAGAATCAACATCAACCAAACATCACGCATATCAAAATATCAACACCGACGTTCACCGCTATCGAGAGACACGAGCTACAGCGAGGGATTTTCTTCATGGAAGGTAAACCCAAGTATATGTCTCGTCGAAGCCTCTTTAGCTACTACCACCCATCTCAAGCAAACTTCATCTCTGTATTTCACATCATATCATCTTTACTCATCTTCGGAGCGCACCACATCTCCACTTCATTGGAACGGAGATATGCAAGTAAAATGGATTGAAAATGTAGTCAAATCATCAATCGGCACCACCAATTCATTAAATCCATTCATGATGAACATCAACGACCACTATGCTGTTAATGAGAGCTTCTCATTCACTGAGGTAAGCTCCACAAGTATATGTCCTGTCGAAGCGTCCTCAGATACTGCCGTCGCACTAGAAAACCCAATTCTTGCAGAAAATAACCGCCATGCCCCGCCACCAAAGAACGATAGAAACGCACCAGTCTTCGCACTACCGATTTTGTCATTTCGAAGCTCATCCATCCTTCATCAGCGCTCATCAACACTTCTACCAATTGTGGAAACAGCAAATCCAAACTGGAGTGATGAATACCGTCTTTTTCCATTCATCTCAACTAGTCACAGCAATCAACTCCAGGTGAGCGAAAACAACAACATGATAATTTTGACAAGTGTTTTGCGTATCGATCTGTCACGCCATGTGTCTGTCAATTGCAAACTTGCGTTCAGAGACTGGGAACGTACTCAAGGTTTCTACAAGGTGGGACTCCAACAACATTAGGGTGATGGATTTATTCAGTTATAGAATAGCGACGATCAATATCTGCAACATCTCGAATGAAACAAAATTAGATGCTTTGCGATCCTTCATTCGATCTGCGGATTTAGACGTAATTTTCATGCAAGAAGTGCATAACGAGCAGTTATTCGTGCCAGGTTTCACGTTATATTTCAATGTTGATGTTCATCAACGCGGTACTGCTATTGCAGTAAGAAATCAATTCTGTGTGCACCATGTGGAGAAAAGCTTAGACAACCGAATAATTTCGATGAGGATTGGACAAGTTACCTTCATCAATATTTATGCTCCATCTGGCGCTCTTTTGAGAACCGCAAGAGAAGATTTCTTTAACTCTTCAGTAGCACACTATCTTCGCCATTCCACGGATTACGTGGTGATGGGTGGCGACTTTAATGCGATAGTAAATCTGAAAGATGCTACAGGATCCAGCAACATGAGTCCAATGTGCAAGAAACTTATGAATGCTGCTCATTTAACAGATTCATGGGAAATACTGAACGGTAATCGAGTCGAGTTTTCTTACATTAGATCAAACACAGCATCACGCCTTGATCGCATTTTGATCTCAAACTCAATGAAATCACAAGTTCGAACCGCAAATTTTGCTGTAACATCGTTTGCAGATCATAAAGCATATATGATTCGAATGGTTCTACCACACCTTGGTACTCCGCCTGGACGTGGTGTTTGGCGTCTCCAAACTCAAATACTCGACAACGAAGAAGTCCTGCACGAATTATCTAGAAAGTGGCATAATTGGGTACGAGCAAAATCAAATTATACCACCTGGATGGAGTGGTGGATTGTCCATACGAAACCTAAACTGATTTCCTTTTTGAAGTGGAAAACTTCTATTGTGCACCGTGAGTTTAGAGACGCGATTGAGATATACCGATCGCTATTAAAAAATGCCTATGAAAATTATCTCAACAACCCTGAACAGTTGATAATCATCAATCACATTAAAGCTCAAATGCTTCGCCTTCAAAAACAATTTTCGGCGAGTTTCCGAAAAAATAACGAAACATTTATTTCTGGGGAATCAACGACTTTATTCCATGTGGCGCAAATTCAAGCGAAAAAAACGAAAAGTACAATATCAAGGATTGATACGGACGGAGGAGTATTACGTGATCAGTTGCAAATTAGAAGCACAACAAGATCTTATTTTGAAAATTTGTATGATGCTGTTGCACCGAATGCCTGCTCAAGTGACTTTTTGCTTGCAAAAAGGATCCCCGAAAACAACGTTCAAAATGACAATTTGATGCAACCGATATCACAAGACGAAGCTTTTACTGCGATCAAGGGCAGCTGTTCTCGGAAGTCTCCTGGGATAGATGGCTTGCCAAAAGAATTTTACCAAAAGGCATGGCGAATTATCAGTTTTGAGTTCACAAACGTCATTAATGATGCTCTTCAAGGGAACTCCAAAAAGGAATTTCATGACGGCATCATTGTTCTTGTTAAAAAGAAGGGAAATGACCAAACTGTACATGGATACCGCCCAATATCTCTGTTGAATTTCGATTACAAGATATTCTCTAGAATATTGAAGCAACGAATGCATAATTTGCTACCACTAGTATTATCAGAAAACCAAAAATGTTCAAATGGAAATCGAAGCATCTATGAAGCAACATGCTGCATTTATGATAAGCTATGTCAACTGAAACATCACCGTAAAAACGCATTACTAGTGTCGTTTGATCTTGATCATGCCTTCGACCGAGTGAGCCATCCATTCCTCCGACAAACGATGTTAAGGATGAACTTCAACCCACAATTTGTAGATCTCCTACATTTAATTTGGGGTAGATCATTCTCGAGGATTCTCATCAATGGACATCTGACTCAAGAATTTCAGATAAATCGTTCAGTGCGACAAGGAGATCCTTTGTCGATGCACTTATTCGTGTTGTACTTGCAACCACTACTTGATGCCATTATTCAGAAAATTCCTAGTGCCGTGATCAAAGCTTATGCAGACGATATTTCTATTTTCCTGGAAAACGAACGTTCACTTGTGAACGTTGTGAGCATGTTCGAGAATTTCGGAATGATCTCTGGAGCCATTCTGAATAAGCGGAAAACGAAGGCAGTTATGATTGGAAACGTGAATCTCACCGCTGAAACCGAGTGGCTCAACATCGAAAACTTTGTGAACATTCTTGGAATTCAGTTCGGGAACAACACTAAACAAGCGCAGAAACTAAACTGGCAGTCAGTTTTGAATGGATTACGATCACGCCTCTGGCTCAATCATCCAAGGAAACTAAATCTGATTCAGAAGACGATCCTGATTAACACATATATCACCTCAAAAGTTTGGTATATGGCCTCACACCTGCCAATTACTAAAGGTATTCTGAACAAAATCAGGACAGAAATTGGTAAATTCATCTGGCATGGACAAACCTTGCAGAGAGTTGCTTTTGCCAATTTAATCTTACCTAAAAACCGAGGAGGACTAAATCTGCATTGTCCAGAAATAAAATCAAAAGCACTCTTGTTGAACCGCTTACTCTCACTTGCTCCGCAACTTCCGTTCTTGAGCAGCTTCTTGGAAAATCAGGACATCCCAATTCCATCGATGTTTAACCATATAACGCTAGTAAAAGCAGAAATACAACAGCTGCCGGAGTCCATCATTGATGCACCATCTTCACAACGGATGTATCACCATGCCTTAGCCATGCGACCAGATCCTGGTTTTGTGGCAGCGGAGCAACGCGAATGGAAAGTGATATTCAAACACGTGCACAACAAACTACTGTCTTCATCGCAGCGTTCCATCTGGTACATGATCTTACACTCCAAAATAAAACATGGAGAGTTACTTTATCGCAGAGGAGTCATCGATAATCCCTATTGTGATGTATGTCCCGAAGAACCAGAAACTGTAGTACATAAACTCTTTCGGTGTCAACATGTACGAGATATCTGGAGATACCAAAGAAGAGAACTTTTGCGTTACGAATCTTGTTTAGCTAGACTAGAACCCGAAGAATTCATTTATCCAACCCTTAGGAATATTAATCACGATTCAAAGCAGTATATTATTAAAGCCTTAGCAATTTACTATACCTATCTTATTGAAACACCAGAAAATGTAATAGGTTTAGATAATTTTACATTTTACGTTAATGTTAATAACTAACTAGTCGAAATATATGGTTTTACAAAAAAAAAAAAAAAAAAATATGAAATTCACCAGAACTCTGCCAATGATAATATACATAACTTATGATTTCGCTTTTAAAGCCATTGGTAACCCAGTATGTAGCTCATTGTTTTAAGGGAATTTATGTTCAAAGATGAAAACTACCACCACTGCGTCATAATTGGTTACACAACGTAACGAAAATGACATTTTTGCGTGTCTCAAGGATCAAATTATGTGTCTCTAGTAGATTTTGGGTTGCTGAATCTGATGTCATTCTCAGAAATGTTCCAGCACGTCACAATTTTTAGCTACCGGTCGCCAAAGTTGTATGAAACTCTGATTGTATTGATGTGTACGTTAAATTTAAAGTATAATTTAACTAACTTTTTAGTGATTTAATCCACCAAGCATGCGGAATAGGACTTAAACTTTCCTTTTAGATATAACTTGATTGAAATTACATGATTAAATTTAGATTTAACCGATTTTTTCAACATGCTTGCTCCATAAAAAATTCTTCGTTTCTCTTATATGAGAAAATACAATAGTTTTTAAACAATCAAAAAATAACTTTTCCGCGTCGAAAGTATTATAAAAGTATTATAAATTAAGCAATTAAATTGCCTTACCAGCTGGCAAACTTGCATGCAAGATGGAAAAAATAGTTAATTTTTGCATTTTCAATAGCCAATATCTCAAAAACTAGACGTGCTATGATATTTTTGAAAACGTCAATGGATTCAGCAACCCTTAATTGAGTGAAATATATCGGTGCTTGAGACAAAAATGTGTTCCGCAGTGTTACCAATGGCTTTGAGGGCGTCACATTGATGAATCAGATGATAAAGAGATCAGAAGATGCAGACTTTTAATGGATTCTCACCGTCCTACTGATTTGGATTTTTCACTTCTGGTGAATTGGGACACAATTGTCTTTGCTCCGAGTGATCTCACAATTGCTTGCCATTTTCCTTATATCCCCCTTGATCACGCTCATGCCTGATTTGACCCGAGGCTATTCATGGCTGACGACTAGCATTTCGCCAATAGGGGAGCACATTGTGGCACGTATTAAACCATCCGGTTGTGCCCCATTCCGGAGTGCAGCAGAGCTAGCAAGTCAACCCCGGTGTGAGTGCCGGACGGTTTGAGTCCTTTAACAAAATTGAATTCTGTAAAAGGCACTGTGCTGGGGAATGTTCCTGTTTGGTTTTGGAGAATGAATAATGAAATGCTATCGTTCAATCGAGATCTCAACCTTGTTGAACAACACGGCATGGCAATTCTACGCTGCGTCTGTGGTGACAATGAATTTACTCTCTACACATAAAATGGGAGCTCAATCCAGGTTTTACCTGTCCGCAAGCTCTTCGAAGCAAGCGATTTATTGAAAATTCAGATCAGAGGTGACACACAAAAGGATTGATGTTTCCACGTCGTCGTAGTTGCTGTTCACGTACCAATCTCGGACGTTTTTGGAATTCTCATTGAAAGATATGAGCTACTGCGAGCGGGTCCATCCTGTGGCCGCATCACATACGTCACATGCGTCATCGGTGAACATAGGTATTTTCATGTTAATGGTGAAGCTGTGCTGTGCAGCTCATTGGAGAGATGGTCAATTTAATTTATTGTTCGAATTCATAACCGCTGATAACATGATTAGGAGCGTTTGTAGATTATGAAATAGAAAAGTAAATGTAACGTTAGGAGATGGATGAGAAAAAAAGAAGCTGATGACTGTGACGCATGTATATTTTGCTATGTTGGATTTTGATTGTATCTGAATATTGAATGGAGTAGTCTTTAGATACTGTGTTCAACTGTACGAAGCAACTGTGTGTTCTCCAATAACAACAGGTATTCATTAAAAAAATCCTTTCCAAAAATCTGCAAGTACTTTTCCAATCCATGGATTACAAATTTCTCTTATGAATGCCTACAGTAGTTTCTTCAAAAAATCTTCTTAAATTTTCTTCGAAAATCATCCAGAAATTCCTTAAGGGATTTCTTCAGAAATAACTACCAGAATTCATCCAAAAATCTACTCAAGAGCACATGTAAGAATTTCTCTACACATTACTTCAAGGAATTCGTCAAAAATTAATGCTGGTATTATGCATCAGTGAAAAATAACCAAGACTTCTAGATTGTATTACCGCGTTTTGAATGAAAACAATTCTTGCATCACAGAAATCTGAACCGTGCGTTGAAACGTATAAAGAAATGAAATCATTATGCAGGGAGCAAGATTTCATTGGTGGCATTTTTCATTCCCTTGAGCTGAGGCATTAGACTGGCCCTTAAACAAAAAAGTTGTAAAACTCTACGGGGCACCCCTTAGATATGAACCTTAGTGTAAGAAAAAAGCTCTCTCAAAATTTCAACTCAACTGGTTGCTCTACCAGCTGGCGCATTCAATTTGAAGTTTGTATGGGATATTCGTCTCAAATATATTATAAATTGATCATATGTCAATTTTTCGTTCCGTATACTAGTTGATTGCGTTCAATTGAGCCCAGAATGACAAATACACTAGTTGATACCCTAATCAACAAAATAGCAGAAAGTTGTATCTGGATTTAATCTAGTTTTCATTACCCTTTTAGTTGTTGAAAGTAAGGCTTAGTTCAGCACTCCCTTACAATCACTTATATGCATGCGCCTTGGGCAGCAGATGATGTGCTTAGAGCTATGGTGAAGAAATACAATGCAGTATTGCATGATCTACTTCAGATAGTTAAAACACCAACTTTCTCAATTCTAATCATAATACAACCTTCTACAATATTGTTCGCTATTATATCAAGTCGTGTTTTGACATTCTGGGTCCAATTGAACGCGATCAACAATTTTCCTGAATCAAACAGGAGATTATGTGCTGTTTGAGCTGAAAATTCATTTCAATTGCGCCAGCTCATGGAACGACCAAATGGGCTGAAATTTTCAGGAAGTCTTCATCTAATCCCAAGGAATAATCCTGAGGGGTGCCCCGTGGAATTATACAACTTTATTTTTCTTCCCTACTGAGATGGGCCAGTCTACTGAGGCATTGTTATAAGCTCCTGAACAAATATTTGGTTACAATATGGGATGTATTAAAGTGTTTTCAATTGCAAACTTTCTAACAATTCGGCCGAGAAAGACCCCCTCTAACACAGTCAATCATGGAAGTGCCCATATTGTTCTTTACTGCATGTGCCGTTTCATCATATTGAAATCCCTATTCAGATAACATCGCTCAGACCACAATACAGCTTCCTAATTCTGCATAAAAATCACCCAAAAAGTTGGCCAAGTATTCCAATAGTTGTTCAAGCATCTCACTCAATACATCTAAAGGATTGTTCTTTTTTCAATATTTTTTTTTTTTTTTTTTAAATCTTTATTTGAGTGTATTTTAACACACGAGGGCTAGTTCTACACTTATTCAATATTTTTTTAATATGCACAGAATTTAGTCCATTAATAAATTAAGAATTAAGATAATAATTGTTCCAAGAACTCATCCAGGATTTTTCAAGGGATTCCTGCAAAGCATCACTACATAGGTTTTTCAGGGGCTTTTTGAGAATTTTCCTCATGTATATCCAGGAATGTATATAGACTTTTTAATACAGCCTTCCAAATTTTCCGGTAATTCTTCAATGTTTCATCCGAGAGTTCGACCAGACGTTTTTTAAAGATACGACAAATCCTTCACTAGAATTTCCAGTTCCAACATTTTTAGTGCTCTCTCTCTCTAAGTTTTCTGCAGGAGTTATTTTTAGAAGTTCACCTAAGTTACTTTCAGATATACTCACAGTGGTTATGAGGCATGCAAAAAATTCTGTAAGAAACCCTTTCACGGATTCCTTTGGAAATTCTTTCAATATTACCTCTAATGTCCACAGATTCCTCCAAACAATTTGCTCAGCTATATTTTCTCAAAGTTTCCTGAAGCATTATTTTTGGATCATTTTTTTTGGAGAAAACAGTTTTTCACCATTAAACTCTCAAAAGCACGCCCCTCATTCAGATTCGGCCACTAAGCTGGTTGAATGATACTGATTTTGACCGTGCATCGGTACTCTAGCGTATCAAATTATTGGTTCTACTTATAAGATTCAAAGTTGTTTTTTTTTGTACCGTAATCCGGGGTAACATTGATCATTTTTCTGAATGTTTCTTTAATATTTCGTTTGAAAAAGCAAATGTTGCGAATTTTATATTTTTAATACATGTACTGCCACCTTTAGCTCGAGACTATATATTGTATTTTGTTTACTGGAAGATTTAGGCATGTTAAAAGAAATGTTTTAGGCGATTTTATGATTTAGTTGATATGGGGTAACATTAATCACCTATGTAAACAATGTTCGGTATTACTGAAAGTGTCGTTACTTACTTAAATCATGGACCCTGACGCCGAATATGAAGGCCAAACGCTTACAAGTCAGTTACTTTTTGAGTTATTTTAAAATTAAAAACACCTGGAACCACGGAATACGCCTAAAGGTAGGCAATTTCCTAAGGGAATTTTACATTCTTAAGGGGGCAGGATCCGTCATTGATTTCGGAATTTTCAAAAGCAGTTTTTTCGCTCAAAATCAAGAAAATTTTCAGGAAAATGTGTTCACTGTATTCTATTCTTCAACCGAAACACAGTAAACACATTTTCATCGAAAAAATTTCAATTTTGAACAGATAAACTGCTTTTGAAGTTTCGATGATTACGATGACGGAGCGTTGAACGTTAACAGTAACTCGGTAATGTAGCCTAATTGAGCATACTTACAAAAGTTTTGACAACGGAATCGTTTTCAGCGTTGCCATTTTTAGTAAGAATTACATTTTCCTTACTTATATCGTTTGCAGAACTTACGTGAGACATGAATCTTCGGTAGTGTAATCCTTAACAATTAAAATCATTATTTCGAAAAGTTGACAAATTTACGCATAAGGTAAACGCAATTTTCGCAGATATATTAGATTTTATTAGCTCATGAATATAAGAAAGAGAAGCTCTATTCATGATTTGGAAATGTTTCATAAATAAATTATAATACGAACTTTTGATGACCATTGGCGTAGCTAGGATTTTTTCCTGGAGGGGGCCCAGCAAATACTTTTTTTACAGAAGTAATGTCGGGCACAATAATCAAGATTTTCAAAAAATCCGTGGTTTTAACAGACTTGTATTGTTTTCATTTATTAGTTATTTTAACTCTATTCGCGACACATCAGTGTATTTGTAAATTTCAATTTGCGCTACGAAAAAGATTAACTGTTTGTGTAATCCAGTCGAAAATTCTCCAAGAATTCTATCAAAAAAACCACAAGGAATTTCTTTTGTGATTCTTCCACGAACTTTTCGGGTATTCAAATATGTGCAGTAGTGGTATACTAACTACCACAGCAGTAGGTACCGTTTTGATTCATATTACGGACACTTAAGGCCTCAGTGAAGTATAACCTAGCTTGGACCATACAAAATAAATCATTCTGTATGATTTTTTAGCTTTATCGAGCGTCGGAAGCCCTTAACTTTCGGATGGTGGGTAAAGAAGACGCGTCCGCAACTTGAATAATTTTAAATAAATCAAAACGTGTGGCCTTTTCATGATTCTTATTCCGGACGCTCCCTTACTTTTGCCTCATATTCCGGACGCTTTGATTCGAATTACGGACAGCTCATGATAATCATTAATGGAACAGTCAAATCATCAATTGAAATCGTTCAACCACTTAAGAGACGTCTAAGGTAGTTGGGTATTATAAATTTGCAATGATATTTATGGAATAAACCTAATAAAACGAGCCTTGAAAATGACAACTTTTGGACGGCGAAAATTGAAACATTTCGTGTGAAATGTTTCCCATACAAACGAGAGTGTCCGGAATTTGAAGCTGTCCGTAATATGAATCAAAACGGTATACTGAAATTGATTTTTATGTAAAATTGAAGAAAAAAATACAGAAAAAGTTTTTGAAAAATGTCTTTCTATTTTTCACTTACCCCACAAGTGGGGCAAGTGAAAAGTTTGTCGTTTTGAACAGTAAATTAAAAAACTAACAGTTGTATTCTCGATTTCTATTAACTTTAACATTTGTTAAGGCATCCAAATGAACAACAGTCAAGTAATATGTAAACATAGAATACTTTATTCTTGTCACTTCAATTTTCTTCTGTTCAGTTCGGTTTGTTTAAATGATTCTACAACATTTTAACTACAACATTTACAATGTTAGTTCTTACATCATGGGACAGTAATTGCATTTCTGCTCTGTTGAATTTCCACCGCTCGTTATATGCTTTTAAGAAAGTGGGATATGACGTCGGACGCTTCAGGAGAAATCATTTCTTGGAACGGAATCCTTCAACAAATCATATAGAATCATTTTTGTGTGGATAGACCTATACCCCGTTTTTATATTTAAAACTAGCTTTACATACATTCCACGAGATTTCCGTGCGTTCTCTTATATTGGAACTTTTCCATCAACGTCTTCCTTTCAATTGGCTGTCCGATAAAGACACATTAATATCGTAATGTTTGGCAACCTTTTTTTAGAGAAGTTCCATGATTCCTAATAGCTTTGAACGTTTTGAGTATAGTGTTTCTTGAATTATCAGCACGTTCTGTGTTTCTATGATAATTGCAAACCTTGTTTACATAAAGAGAAAACACAAATTCAATCTCTAATGAGAAACTTTTCACTTGCCCCACGTGATTAGGAAATTGACGGTGTTTCAATTAAGTTATTTTTAGGCCCACGTCGAATTAATTCTGAAACTTTTTTTATTTAAGTTTGAAACTATCAGAGAGAAACTTAGAAGCGGTACAGAAAATAATTTTCCGCAACTTTTTTCCACTGAAAATATTAAAATAAGATTGCACGCCGCCAACTTGTTACGAAGTAACAGTTGACAGGTTAAAAATCTTTCGCTCTATTATGCAATAATGGTTGAAAAATTTCAGGAATTTTTCAACTATCGTAATGTTCTGAATGGCCTCAAAGGCTTACGCATGAGTTTAAAACGTTCATTCACATATTCAGTTAAATATACCAATTATTTTCACTTACCCCATTTACCCACTTGCCCCGCGGTACCTTAGATGATTTTGTTTATTTCTTTAAAATCCAGGAGCAATATCCCGCAATTCTTCAAAACTCTCTCGAACATATATTTTTGTATTTTCAAAAATGCCTAACTAAGAAATATTTAAAGAATTCTAACATTCCTACACACTTAGATTTTTTCACGAGCTCGGCTGTGCGAATCTCGGTTTCTTGATTTTAACCGAGACTCAGCTAACAAATTGTCCGGTTGCTTAGCAACGAAGCACGATTTACTGATACTCGGCTTTTATTTGCTGAGATCCCAGGTAATTTGTTTGCCGACTACTCGGCTGTGCGGATCTCGGTTAAAATTAGCCGAGATTCGGCATTCTGAATTAAGGTTGTATAAAGTTCCTAGCGGAATACGTTCCGCGAATATACTCAATAATTTGCCTAATTATTTGTTCAGGAATTTCTAATTGGAATTTTTACTGAAAGTATTTGTAACTAAAATCATGGATAATATTTTGTATGAACTCCGAAGTTTCATGATTCTGTGAACGTATTAATGTAGAACTTATTTTTCCTACCTTCAGAAATTCCAAACAAACTTTTTTGAAGGATCTTTTGTCGATTGTTTGTAGTACTGTAGAAGTTTAACGCAAAAATATTACCGATATTTTTAAGAACATTACCGAAGTTGTAATGTGAACTTAAATCTTAGGGGAAACTTTTGCATTACTTTGAAAATATGTTGAGGAAGTCCTGATGGACTTTCGGAAATCGTATGGTGATAAGAATTCTGCAATTTTTCATAACTCCTATTCCTCATTTACATATTTTTTAGATTCTTCAAAATGTTGGAAAGATTTTTTTTACGAAGTTCCTCATGACGCTTTGAGGGAGGAGAAACCACGAAATGTTGTAGCAGATAATACAATGAAAGATAAGGGTAATTGCAGGAGAGTTAAAACTTCTCTAATGAATTTACAAATTAAACAAATTTCTCAAGAAGTTCCATCAAAATCTTCTTTAGAAGTAATCTTTGAAATCTACCGTTCCTTGTCTTCTAGTTTTTTCTAGAATTCTGCCAGAAAGCCTCTAGAAATTCCGCTCCCGTATCGCACAAAAATTCAAACCAAGAATATAGACTCTACAAATAGTTAGCAAAATTATTTCTAAAAAAGTGTTTCAAAGAAGCCCAACACATTTTTTTTTAATATTATAAATTATTTCACCCTTCTAGATATTTTGCTACATGTTTCTCTACAAATTCCTTTTCTGCTATAATAATTTCAGAAGCAAAAGTTTCTGTTTTTTTTCAACAAATTTCTTCTGAAGATTCGAAAGCTAGAGACATTTCAAAAACAAGTTTCTTTACAATTTTTGAATAATCCGGAGATTTGAAGCAGTTTCTAGAGAAAAAAAAAACAGAAGAATTTTTGACGTAATTTGTGATGTATTTTGGAAATATGGAAGAATTCATAATATTTTTTGAGAAAAATATTTTTAAAATAATTACAGAAGAATTTCTAGTAGAACTTGCAGCGAAATAAATATATCAGTATAAGGTTAGACAGAATGAATTATTTCTTAGAGGAATTGGGAGAGAAAACTGAACTCTTGAAAGATTAAGTAACATTTTTTAGGCAAATCCGGGAACATATTCCGGAATCAATTAGCTAATAAAGAAACTTAGAAGGAATGGATGTCCACCAGGAGGAATTCGCTTTGAATGTATGAACAAGTCCAAAAATATTATTTGACTAATTTCCAAGAGATTTGCCAAAATTCTGAAGCCACTCTTCGATATTTCTTGAGGAATTTTATTATACTGAAATTCTATAAAGAATATCTAAAAGATTTTTTGAAAAAAATGTAGCATACCTGTTGGATATTAATCTAATAATAAGTTATATTCTTCAAGAAGTTTAAGCAATAATTTTATTCATGTGAAAATACTCAAACAATTGATTCAAAATCAATGAGAGAATTTATTGCTGAAATAATATACTATGGTCGATTTCATTACATTTTTCCTGATTTCTGCCAATCATCCGAAGAAAATTTGGCCATGCTGAAATACCTTGAAAGTAAAGCCTTATTTTTTGACATAAATTCCCGCTATGTATTGTCTGAGAAATTCTTTTAGTAATTTTGTTTATGTTTTTAATTATTTTTTTCGGGCGTTACACGAGTTAACCCTCTAATACCCAACCCCGCCTTTAGACGGGGTACAATTAGGAATTTTGTGTATTTTCTCGTAGCTCGGAAATCAAAATGATTTTATTTTGGCTTATACTTTGACTCATAACACGCATATAAGAAAATTTTTTATGACTTTTGAAACTTTTTTGTATTTTTAGAAATTGTTTGAAAAATTGCATTCATATAAAACCTACAAATGCCTGGGCTTTATTTAACGTGTAATATAAAAAAATCGTACCTTTTATATTTTTCTACGATTAACCTATCACAAACAAATAGCCTGGTGGTATTAAAATCATTTCTAACCTGTTTTTCCGTTAGTTACACGGAAAATAAAATACGCTCCGAAAAAAAAATAAAATTTAATATTTTCAAAAATACAGTAACAATTTAAATTTTTATTATTGCCAAAAATCAACAACTAGAAAAGGCTTCAAGAAAAAATGAAAAAGCTAGGGATGTTCAAAAATAAAAATTATAAAAATCAAAAAACAAAATTTAAAAATTTGCGAATAAAAATAAATAAATGCCCAAAACGTGTTGAGAACGATTTTAGATAACGAAAAATAATACTCAAATCGAAAATAAAAATTTGGGTATTAGAGGGTTAAATATAATGTATTTTTTTGTGAATTCTCGTAAGGGAAATTTTAATTACCGGATACCTCGAGCAGGGTATCCTAAACAACATGATAAATCATAATGCAGTGAATACCCTAGTAGCACATATGTTATAATTGAGGCAGAATAACTCTTATATGACCAGATCTGGATGATTCTGGAGGGGGCCAGGCCCCGCTGCTCCCCCCCCCCCCTGTTCCTACGCCAATGTTGATGACATGAGCCATTACGATCAATGTTACCCCGCTGATCAATGATACCCCGGATTACGGTACCTGTGAACAGGTTTCATCGCATTAGACATTTAGATTCTTTGAAAAAATAAGCTTATTTTAGAATGTAGAGGTCTGCTACTCCACTGATTCGGAATCGATTACCCCCTAGATATCCAAAGATAACTTGAACTCGGAAAGAACTTGTCGCATGAATTGAAACCAGCCTCAGATGCTGATTGTGTCATTTTTCCACTACGACCTCCTCACCATCTAGGAAAAATAGGTGGGTCTTAGTGACTTGTAACTCTACTATACTCTTCCGACTATACCTTATCAGTATTATCAGGAACAGATACAACAAGAGTACAATATGGTAGATTTCACCTCAAAACGCAACTCGGAAAGGTGATCTACCCGCGTTACGGGAAGAGTTTTGCTTAGAACTTAACTGTACGATCGTTCGAGTTTTGCTTAGAACGATCGTACAGCCTACTATGAGGCAAGACAACGTTTTTCGGGACCACTAGTTTCAAACTGAGAGAGACTCGCGAAGAGGAAAAATATCAACGTCATATGCAGCCCAGATTCCGCTGCCACGAAACGTCAAATGCAGCCCACTGTTTTTATGGCTGAAAAAGTGAAAAGTATTGTATTCAAAATAAACTGTTATTAAAAACCTCAGTCGGCGGAGCAGTTTTTTCCACAGTTGCTGATTAATCTAAACCCTAGATTAGTTACTTTTAATGTCTGCAACGTTTGCTGGTATTAAATTTAACTCAAAAGGCTATTTATGATTCGGTGTGATGCAAAGCCTATTATTTATTGCTGAGAGGTTCATGTGAGAGTTTGAACGGCTTGCGCATGATTCGTATAAACACAAAGTAGAATAAGAAAAAAACTCAGCAATCACAGAAAAAGAAGACCGTCTTCGCGAGTCTCGCCTCAGGTTTCAAATATTTGCCTAGCAGTTGCATAGCCCATGGGCGCATTCTCATATTTGAAAGGAATATTTCGAGCCAATGTAAGAAGTAGTTTAACATTCGATGATGACTTATGAATTGTTGTCCCATTTCAACTCCCAGCAACAGTACTCTTATAACTGTCTTACTATTTCAAGCATTTCTGGAAAATTGAGAATAAATGTCATAAACATCATAAATGTACCAAGGAACTCGCGAATACTAAAATCTAAGATTTTTTTTAAATAATATTTTTAAATTTCTCGAAAATTTTTTGACAAGTATAAAGAATAATAATTTACTTTAGACTTCTTACTTTTTTCTACATTATGCGCACAAGATAGGAAGGAAATTTCAAGAAAAACTTCCAAATAATTAAATGCATCAAGAACGTTGAGGATATTTTGAAAAAAGTTTGAAATATTCAGAAATGCACCTGCACATTTTAGAAAAATCTGATACAGTTTAACAATTGTTTCCGAAGGATTTGCGTAATTTCTTTTTGTTCATCAATTTTGCTCGACATAACTTATACGAATAAATGAGAACCAAAATTAGTACTATTGCTAAATTAAGTAAAATTGAATGATATACACAGAAAAAACATTTCATGTAAAATTCAGAATTAAATCATGGACATAAACGGAATGCCAGAATTGTCGCAAATTCACATTACACATCGTATAAAACTATAACAACATTGAATTGTCGCGTTACCGTTTACATTCCATGTTGGATTATGCGATGTGTAGGGAAAATTTGGTTGATGCTGATGTAATTTTACACGACATGAAATCTAAATTTACGATAAATCTGGAGTTCCCTTTATGTGCATGATTTTACGCTGAAATTTACCTGGATTTTTCTTTCTGTGTAGTACTAAATTCGGGTTTCATTTACTTATAGGTATTCCACTTAACAACTCGAAGATTTTTTTTATGAAATTTACGTCAATGCGTAATATATTTTGTAGTAAGCTTCTTTAGTTTGCAGGGACTGCTCTTTACTCAAATACTTTGAAGAAGTAATTTGAGAAAAAAAAAACCTGAAGTTCGTAGACATAAGAGTCAATTTGAACAAATTGAGATGTAAAATTGTGAAAAGTAATGGAATCGTTCTGGTTTGATCCCACGAATCTAGACTGGGCTATTTAATAGCGATCTCTCTATCGCAAAGGGGTCGTTTCGAAGAAATACGACCAGGTCGAAAGCCAGACCCATACTAACCATCTCATTCAGCCAACGTTGGCTTATAAAATCTCTCTTTTTTGAACCCAGGTTGGAACTGGCGAAATCCGTTCTGAATCACAGTTCCAACCCCAACCCGATTCAAATTCTTTGTTTACATGTTGATGTGGGATCATGACGGACTTTGGTTTAAGGTTGGCCGACGGCGCTGCAGAATCTTTACCGGTTCTGTGGCGTAGTTTGTTTAACGCGCCCAGTCTAGCGTATTGGGAGTCGTGGGATCGAAGCCACCAGAACGATTCAATTATTTTTCACAATTTTACATCTCAATTTGTTCAAGTTGACTCTTGTGTCTACGAATTTCAGGTTTTTTTTTTGTCAAAGCACCGAAAAAAAGGACTTCCGTAATATGTATCAAAACGGTACTCCATAACTTCTGAACTGTTAACATATTGCACTCTTGGAAAGTCTGATTACTTTTTAGATCTTTGGGATGGTACACAAATTATGTCACGCTAAATTTCGACTTTTTCGACCCCCTCCCCCCCCTTTGTCACGTTTTTTGTATGAGTCCTCTGAAAATTTTGTAAGGCTTGTCACGCTTGGCTTGACCCCTCCCCCCCCCCCTTGGAGCGTGACGTAATTTGTACATGACCCCTTCATGAATATTCAGAGCAATTTATAAACACTTCTAACGCTTAAAAATCACTCCAAGTACTATCAACTAATTGTTACGACGAAATGCTGTTTTTTGGATGGACCACATGACTAGATGTCTATATATGTTTGATAATGATAATGATTCAATGAAAATAGAGTGAAAACTACACCGTGTCCAGTATATTCTCATACAAATTCGAGATAACATTACTTTGCGCTTGTTTAACTGACATCATTGGTGATAATATTTTTTGAAAGTGGTTATAATACTGATTCACTACAGGAAATATTTTGGAAATATTTCAATTATAAACTTATTTTATCAACTTAAGAAATTACGAAAAATATTTCCAGCGGCACGCTCATAGGCAGAGCTCAATTTCAATCTGCAGTTATCGCACATATATTTATCAAATTTTATCAATATTTATCTATTCAAAACGCAATATGATTAACTTAAAGTTTCTGGAACTTTTTTGTGAATGCTCTGATTTTCACTTTGTAAACCAGACCAAAATGAACAAAAATTCATTTTAAGTGCAAAACATGACTTCAATGGACATTTCATCACTTATCATAGCAATTATTTTTTCTTATTCATAGAACAAGCTATTCTACGTTAGTATAATACTACCAGACTACAATGAAATACTACAACATTGGATTATCCTACATTCAGTAAAGTTATACCAAAGAAAAGAAAAAGTGTATGAGAATATATTGGACACGGTGTACTTTAGTGTACCTTGTGTATGAAGATATCTGTTGATGAAAGCTAACCCATAATGATAAGATGATTGAAACTCATCGCAACTTAATGTCAATTTGTAACCAAGACGTAACCAAAAATGATCGCACTACATATGGGCGCACAGGAGGTGCTTGAACGTGGCATGAAACATGGATGTAATTAGTACAATACGTACGTGCCTTCCTGATAGGGTCCTTCCTGGCACAGCTCGTGGATGACCTCGTGGGTTCCGTGATACAGCTTGTTGAAGTGCTCCCGCTGGTGGATGTTCATGCAGCGTCGCGTGTAGCTCCGTATACAATGAAGCCCCGCGTGAAGGTCACTGTGGAAATGAAGCAAAAATGAACATTAAAAAGGCGACCGATCGTTAAATTTTGATTGTCGTATCGATTTTAGTGTACGGGGAGATGATATGCATGAATATGGAACAAGTGGAGTCAAATGTCACGGCTTAAGTACCAGGGATTAAATGTCTATATAATAATGCAAATAGAATCCTCTCACATTCGAAACACAAGCTTCACACACTTGGGTCAATCTTCAAGGGTGTGTATCCAAGAATTTGAATAAGAAGTTGAAACCCTTTGTGGTGTGGGATTACGTTTGACCTGTCGTTTTCCCCAGTCAGTGTCAGCAGAAGTCACAGATAAGAAGTTGAGAAGTGTGTGACATGTGTTGCCTTCCGGTTTGAGCCTTTACCGTTCGTTTGCCATTGCTTTGTCAGAAAGTTACCGGATAAGAGGCAAAGTCATGCCGGTTGCTTACATGTGTAACAATTCCCATCTGTCCTGTTTGCTCTGGCCATCATCGGTCTTCACGGGAAGAAAGGGGACAAACATCTTAGCCGGAGAATCAGTGACTGGTGGGATCAAATTCAAACTTTTGCTATCTGTCTGGACTTGATGTTATCGTTTTCTTACCTCGCACTATGGGCGAGAAATCATAATTTCGCGACAAAAGTCTATTTTTTTTTTTCATCACAATAAAATTTAGTATGTGGAGAATTTATTATGGAGAACATGGTGGAATTTTATTCAGAATTTTATTCCTACTTATTTTTCAGTTTTTTAGTTTTGCTTTCTAAAATAAGTTCATCTCATAACAATCATGCTCATTGTTATGGAGATGAACTTATTTTAGAAAACAAAACTCAATTTTTAGTATTTTTTTTAATAAAAAGTGGTGGTTCTCAGATAACCGCAAGTCAGTTTAAAGCAAATTACGAAAATAAAAAATTGCTACCTAGTGCTTTGAAAAGGTAAATCAGCACATATGAAAGTATCAAACTGTGTTTCAACAGAAACACCCAAAGTTTCAAAAACTTTGGTTTCAAATGACGAAAAAAGTTGATGTTTTATACGCCTATGAATGATGATAACAACTCTTCCACATGCTCCATTCAGTCGATCAGTATGATAACCGAGAGAGGAACGTAATCCAAAAACAATATTATCAGTGAATTTTACATCAACTTGGATTGCTTCTGCCATAGTGGTGGTTTTGAACATTGCATCCATCATTTGTTCAGCTAAAAATTCAAGTTCTTACTAGATGTAGGTACATTTCTGTTAAGAGTTTCGATTGATGAAGAGACGAGAATTGAGAAGTTACCTATGGCGACATAAGCATGGGTGTTTGCATTTGATTTGAAAAAAAAAAAAAATTGATCGATTACTCGTGGGAAAAAATATTTCAAGTGGAGGAGCTGGAATTACCTGTACAATATTGGCATATAAATTTACTTGGGTATTTCCATCCGAACGGTAACCCAACGGAAAAAACTAGATTGCGAATGAGCATGATTATGATTAACCTGATAGGAATGATTATTAAGCAAGCATTCGTTAACTGAAAAATGATAATTGTTAGAGATTCTGCCTGGGCGATCCCAGAAAAATGTTGCAGTTCATCTACCTAGTACGAGCCTCAACGAATCTTTTGCGCGAAGGGCAATGCCAAAAGTTAAACCTATGGTTGCCCCCGCAATTTGCGCAAACAAATACACCTTCACAGAACAGACATCCTTAGCGTGAGAAGGACTTTCGCAAATCTTGCAAGTAGCATCCATGCGACAATGTTTGGTTCCATGACCCCATTTATGGCATCGACAGCACTAAGTGGGGTTCTGGAAATTTCTTCCTGGTTTCTGAAAATGTTCCCATGTCACACAGACATCGAACATAAGTCTTGCTTTTTCCAAAGCATCAAAAATTTTTCGATCACTGTTTTGTTCCTAAATTCATAATCCTATCAGATATTCTGAAATAATTTCAGAATGCGTCTTAATCACCCCACAACTTTTTAATGTACATTCTAGATGCAATAGAGATTGATTTTTGTTCATTTTGAAAGTGCTTGGAATTTTACCGTAAAATTTTAATTTGGCCCATAGTGCCTCGCATGTGGGTAAGAGCAATAAACGTGGAAAGGAGTTTCACCTACAACAGTCCACTTCATATACCGTGCCCAGCTTGCTCACTGATTTATAATGCAAAGGATTGACAGAAGAAGTGAATACCGTGTGAGCTGTGCCATCTGGGCAAAGAATGACCGTTAGTTGAGAGCAGCATTATAAATGCTGGCAGATGACCAAACGTGAGTGTGTGTCTAACTGGTGAAACTTCTAATGCCCTTCGCACGAATCGTGCGTGTGAATTTGTTGGTCTTTTATTACGGATTGCATGCACGTCGCAGCAAGTGGTCGACTGAGGATGAAAATAGAAATGTGCAGCGGCGGATTAATTTTAGTTTGTGAGTTTCCTGTTGTTCCGCATGGTGAAGCTGCAGGCCGAGCAACTTCTTGGTCTATAAAGCTGTTCACTGTACATGTGTCGATGATTTTTTTTGTTCATTACTACAATCTCTTTTTTTAAATTTTTGGTTCAGAATACATCAATTTCTGTTTCAAACATGATTGATTACACATGAAATCGATTTCAAAATATACAGTCAGTGACAAAAGCTAGTGACCAAATGCTGTTTTTTTTTGCATACAAAATGCCCAAGCTTGTGGAGTGTGCGCTCATTAAATTTTAGTCATTATACAAAGAGTTTCAGAGGGATGTTCAAAGACAAAAGTAAGTGACCGTGATATTTTTAAATTTAATTCTAAAACGGTGAGTTGTGGTTGGTATGTTTGTCCAGCAAAATTGTTTACAATAAACTAGTTGTTCCAATTATACTGTCATCAGCAAAAAAGTTTGTGTTCCTGATCTTTTAAACCATCAGGATCATTCCTACTCCAAATCACTAAAAAGAAAGTCTGAAAGATACGGAGAAACTTTTTCGGTGACACCATATATTTAAAACTGCTACACTGTCATTTTGCGCAATCATTTTTGTCTTTCTTGATATGAATTTGGAATTAATATGCACTGATTGCATCTAAAACAAAGGCAATTCGTTAAAACCAGGTCAAATCACCATATTGGAATTATTGTCTTATTGCTAAATTGATTCGGATTAAAGCTAATTAGATCGTATGTATGCTAACCTGCGAAATGAGCTATCATCATCCCATCATATTCGCAGATTATATTTGATGCAGTTAATCAACTCTCCCATCAACGTATCTGCCCAATTTACTCGTTATTATGAGCTGGCAGAAAAACTTTTCTACCACATTCCGCCCAGCCGGTTGCTCTGCTGTGCTAAATGACGACCTAAATGGAGTTAATTTCATTACACAGTTTTCATAAATTAAAATTAACCCTGTTAAATTAATTATTAAAATGTGATTCGCTGTTTAGCACAAGAGCACACATATCTAACCGTCATTGAGCACGTGCCTCCTCCAGCAAACCGACCGAACGCTGAGACAGCCGTTTGGCTCAATTTCAACTATGGGGGGCACCGCCTGCAGACAGCTTTGAACTCCCATGCCGTCTCTAGATGAAAAATCACTCTGATCGTACTTTCCATCAGAATGCTCTTCCTCCTCTCGGTATGGCAGCTTACACCATCCTTGGAACAATAGAGAAGCAACACCCTCTATTGGTTTGATACCCGAAATAATGGCTTTCCTGAAATCCCCAGCGTTCCCTTTTACAGGGTGTCCGCGAATTATCCGAACAGCAAAATATTGGAAAGATGATCTCGCATTGAAAACAATGAAAAATCAATGTCTATGTACCTTTTATAATACATCTATACCTTAACACAAAATACAACTACAAAAAATTTCGAAATGATTGCTTGTAACTGAGATAGGCAAGTTTAAATTTTTCGGAGACGTTTTTCCTGAGGGCCGCTAGTCATACTGAAGATGTGTTATCTCTAAAATTTAAAAGAGATGAATCCAAATGTCCTATTATTATTTGAAGTAACCGACAGCTTAGTGGCTTCAAGTGAGACTGGAAATAGAAAATTATACGGTTCAAATCCTGTGGGTTCTATGGACATTTCTCTTCCATCATAAAGCTCGAAAAACATCTCCGTTTAAGAAACCCTAATACATTTGGCTTGGTTTTGCAAATATTTGAAATCGGAAATGTGTCAAACTTACTTCTTAAGAGTATAATAAGCCAATGTTTAAAACCATGCAAGAATATTGAATTTTTTATGCTTGATTGTATAGAGCCATGTCTTCAAAGTTTGTACGGATAATTTGCAGACACCCTGTACACGCAAACCAAAACACAGACAGAGGAGAAATTTCTCCAGCCAGCCACAGACTATATGGAAGCCAACCGAGTGAAAGCTGCCAGCTCCTCATAAATTTTAATTATGTATCATATGTGTCTCACATTCGTAATTTGTTTGTTTCACTTTTGTGCCTCTTGTTTTTTTTATGTGTGGCAGACAATGCCTCATTTGGGGTCCCGAGCCCCACCATTAGTGTTCTGGGAGACCAAATGAGGTCGGAAGCTATTTCATCAGTTCACCCGTTCGCAGCTATCCTTGTGCTGGGAAGCGCAGGGGATAAAGGGAGAACCCAGTGTGTTTGCAATCGTTTTTAATGAAAAAAAGACCACTTATTATGAACTCAACATTTGAAAGATATGTAGTATTTACCATTTACAAATAAAGCAAATTCTTCTTATTCTTGACATTAACATCCTCACTGGGACAGAGCCTGCTTCTCCGCTTAGTGTTTTTATGGGCACTTCCACAGTTATTAACTGAGTGCTTTATTTGCCAAAGTTGCCATTTTTGCATTCGTATATCGATTATACTATATACCCTGGGAATTCAAAAAAAATTCCATTACTAAAAGATCCTGGACCGACTGGGAATCGAAGCAAATAATCACCAGGTTTCGATTCACATCTCTAGCATATGACACTATTTGGACTATGTTTACTAAAAGTGTCATTCAATCTGGAAACTTTGATTGTAAATGATGTAAATCTACTTTGTTATTGTTTAGCTTCAAAAGTTCCACAAAAATCAAAATTTATGGGATTCAACCAGTCACCCCTAGCCCTAGTTGCAATACTAAAACAAACTACCAGACAAATTTTCATCCAATTTGGAGAAGATTAGGAGGTGCCTCATGTCGAATTTGTGTTTTTTGACTATTTTTTACACTCCAAAATTTCTAACGAGAATTTGGAAAAAGGAAAATCAAAATAAATACCACTAGTTGAACGTATTATTAGTACTTTACAACTTTTGAGAACACTGTATGCCGATTAGAGATGGTTTTGACCTCATAAAATTGATTTCTGTTCATTAAAGTACCTGTAAAACATACATTTCTATACAGTTTTTGTTCTACAAGATTCTTAACCTCATGCCTAATCATAAAAGTTCAACCGTAGTATCATACCTTTGTTATTTCTGAACATTATTGCAGTACATCATTTTTGTATCCGAATTACAGATAAATTGTAAAAAATCGTCGGAAATATAACATTCCTCATTCCCCTGCATTTAGAGCTGCTGCCAAATGGCGCGATTGCTGACATGTTACAAAATTGAACATAGTAGCTTTGCTTTTTCAATGATGGATGATGATTGAAGAAAACAGCTATCAAATGTCATCAACGCAGTTGTGTTTCAAACAACATTCGCATTTGATGCCAAGCAATTACATATGTGGTATAGCCCCGAGGTTAAACTTCTCGACTACCGATCTTTGCAACCCTGCAAAGGTGTGGAGCGTAGCAAGCTTGGTGGGTGAATCAAGTGCGCGTAAATTTGGAGAACGTAAACAGCTAAAAATATGTTGTAAATTTCAGTTTATTTTCATGTACATATTAGGAGCACCAATAGGCGGCATCCACAAATTACGTAACGTCTAGAGGGAGGGGGGGAGTAGGCTCAAGCGTTACGACTCATACAAAAAATTAAAAATTTTCATACAAAAAGCGTTACGAAGGGGGGGGGGAGGTGGTCAAAAATTTCCAAATTTAGCGTTACGTAAATGGACGCCGCCATATAAACTGAAATGTCAACGACAAATAGCCTATTTTTCAATCGAATTCACTTTAAATTTACACGATCATGTAACATTCAAGCATCTTTACTGAAAATTAAACGTGATGCTATAACTATAGATGATTTTGATTTACTTTTACTATACTCTTCCGTTTGCGCTACATCGAAATTTAAATATTTTTATCTGTGTAGGGCTGAACCGAGAATGAAGAGATGCGGCCACGAACCTGCGTGAATCTGTTGATCCAGTGTTATCTGTTTAGGTTTTAATTAAATGAATGAATGAAAAATGAAATTATATGATTTGTTTGTCAATGTTTATTGTTAGGTTACCATATATTTCACATGATGGGCTCAGAATAGTTCGTCATTTATCTTCGTTCATAATGGTTTCAGACACACCGTGTAGAAGACAACATTTTTTTCGGTTGCTGGAAAGCAGCTTCATGGCGATTTTTCCACGTCCATCTCACCCAACTGAATGGGTGGATAATTTAAAGCTTGTGTGCTCGGTGATAACAGTGGCATCGACAGCATCCTCATTCGGTGAGGTGAAGTAACAAAAACACAGAGAAATAATCTGTTTGTTTTGTTGACTTGTATGTGATTACGGGTGTAAAGAATTAAAAGGTCTGCATTACCCGGAGGTGTAGATGGAACGTAAACGATTTAATGGCATCCTCCACAAGAACAGACAGTGGTGAAAATGGCAGTTCGAATCAGGTTGACCCGTAATCGTCGTTATCCTCCTGTAGCACACGTCCGCATCCTGGTTCAGTGCGTCAATGAAGACAGTGTCAAGGTAGGTGTAAAGTTTCCGTTCTGTTTTTTGTACGTAATGACTGTTTAATGGAAGCTTCTTTAGCAATGATGTTGTCGGAAATTGTATCCATAAACAGTTTTACAGTTCCATTGCAACAGTGGATGATAGTGAAATGGGATTTGGATCTCAAGTTCAAAGTTCTTTTATGAGTAGGAAAGTTCATCTTATCTTTTTTTTTAACAATGATCATGGACATGGGCATTATTACATACGGCATAAATAACAGCATGGTTAATAAAAAATGAGAAAATCGTTTGAACGTGGATTTAACATACACAAGCATCAAAAAAAAAAAAAAAAAAATGCAGACAAACACAGTTCGAACGAAACGTGTAAATTTCTGAGACATATAATGCACATAATTGGAGCGTGGAAAATCATGGATATTTACATGATATGTCATGTAAACTTCAATTACATGTCATGTAACCCACCAGGATTCTGTGTGATTACATGACATATAACTCATTTTTACATGATTTCAGACTTAAATTTACATGACGTCATGTTTACATCGCATAAATGAAGTTTACATGACGTGTAAACTTCATTATTTTTAACTGTGAAGCATTCGATCTTCACCTACTCTGTTAATACAATTTTGCTAGCGATTTTAATTAAAAGAAAACAAAAACAGAATTCTGTAAGAGAATTTTGAGGTAAAACATTGTTCCTTTGGTTAGTGACAGCTTATATCAATACTAGCTCATAGGGTTTTAGCAAAACGCACGGTGCTCCCCTGACCGTTATTATAAGAAAAAAATCTCCATGAAATCAGTGCTCACCAGTCGTTTTCTATAGATAAGATGCATGTCTGGGCAAAGTTTTAAAAAAATCGTGGGGCTCGTTTTGAAGTTACGCCTTTTTGATTGTGCAAGTCCACAAATTCAAAGCAAATCTGAGATATTTAAACAGTTTTTTCGTTGGCCGTGATTATCAGAAAAATATACAATCATTATTTGATTCAAAGTTGATTGGTTTAATTATTTGTATTCTCTGGGAGGAGTTTTGAATGAGAAGATAGACGATATTTGCAATTACAACCTTTTTGAGATGTAACCTTTAAAAACAGAATAATTAAACATTCTAGTTCCATTAGGCATATTCAAATGTTTTCAATGATAAGTTGTACTTATATGTTGCCAAAAAGAATTTCACAAATAATTAATTTTCCTAAGACTCAAGCACTGTTACGCATTGCGGGACCGTTTTTGTATTATTATTACAATTATTCATAAAATATTGTTATAGCTCAACTAGCTACCCCCTCGGCTGTCCCGGAACGGTAATGCACTTTTGGCCAAACTATGCAACTGTAGACCTCTGTCAACACTTTTCTAATCGTTTGCAGCATACATTACTACATTTAGATTTTTCACACATCTACAATTTTACCTTTGGGTTTTCTGGTCTGTTCGATTACACAAACACGTAAGAGTCCTGGATAAACACAATAGTAAAAGAATTGTATGAACCCATTTTCAAGCCAAATCGTGAAGAGAAAGCCTCAATAATTAAAATACGCTAAAGAAAAGTTATAAATATCCGTTATTATTTGGTTTCAATGGTTCAAATGAATCGTAACATTTGCAAGGCTTAATTTCACATGTCTTACTTAAAAATTGAAAACATTCTGGAGAAGATTCTACACTTTAGCCCCGAGATTCATTTTCCCTAATGTCATTACCCGAATGTCATTATGCTGAACGCACTATTACGCTGAATGGCTGAATGCTGTCGTCCCGAATATGACATTGCTTCATGATAATGGAATTCAAAGTTATGCCATTTTGGGAGCTTTAACTCGAGGTGATGGTCTTCAGGTTTATGGTATTCGGGGTATTGGATTTCACAGTATTTTAAAAACGATAAATTAAATATGGTCAAAACGTAGTTTTTTATGGATTCTACAAAATTCCAGTTTACGTTACCAGAAAGTCGGAAATTGCTCTTTAACCTTATTGATTACCTGCTGGTCTACCTACCATAGTATGGTTTGAATCCTACACAAACTGAAGATTTCTACGTAAACTTTTTTCTGCCACAAACTGTGCTTGTGAAGTTAAGATTTATCAGCTGCTCAAACTATTCACAAATGAAAACAAAATTGCGAGTTACACAAACCTTGCTAAGCTAACGAAAATAATAACGGTTGTTATGAACATTACATTATTTTCTTCCATTTTATATCGCTGCTTTCCTCGTCGTTAATTTTATTTTATTGCATACACTCGTACCCATAACCGAAAACTCAAGTCCGAAAGTATTTCTTGCGCTTCGATGTACAATATGTAGTACTGACATGCATGTAAAATATTCTGAATCGTAAGTACATGGGTTCACCAAACTAGCCAGAATATTGTGCTACAAAAACTAATTTGGTAACGAAGAAGGCATTACAGAGCTAACTTCACAGCTCTGTAATGCCTTCTAGCCTTTGAAAATCAGTTAGTTGTGAAAGACTTTTGTTACATGAGAGTGCGGTGAGTCATTGAAAATATTTGAACAACCTTAACGGTATAAGTGCAATGCCTAATTATTATATTTGAAATTTGTATTTTAATGGTTACATCTCCAAAAGGGCGAAACTTAATTTTATTTTATCTTCTCATTCAAAACTCCTCCCAGAAGTTATAACAAAACTATATAAACCAAATTTGATTCAAATTTAAATATTATATTTATTCTGACAATCACGGCTAATGAAAACCCATTTAGATATCTCAGGTTTCCTTTGAATTTGTGAACTTATACAATCAAAATGGCGTAGCTTCGAAACGATTTTTTTAAAACTTTGCCCAGACATACATCTTATCTATAGAAAACGACCGGTGAGCACCGATTTAATGGAGGTTTTTTTCTGATAATAACGGTCAGGGGAGTATCGTGAAAACAGAACCGTCTATCACACATATATGAAGGTTAAATGCGATATTTGACTTTTATTAATTCATTTGCCAAACTTTTTTAGAATTTCCATCAATAGCAAAAACAATAAAATTGAACACTGAAATATACCTTCCCTCAATAGTATCGCGAGTTCGGTTGAAACTGAATTAATTCCCGCAATAAGGCACCTTCGTAAGATTAAAAGGTTTCACTCAATTACCTCGCAAATCCTAAGCACAAAATTAGAAAAGTTTTTCCAATTCTAATTACTGAACAATGTCGACACCAGGACCAGAGCTGCGGCTTCGGGTCAGCCATCTGTGCTTGTTTAGATTGAAATTTATTTCCATTGCTCACTATGAAGGATATAAACCAATGTAAAGCGCCACACTAAATTTACCAAACTGACGATGAAGCCGGAACTGCACCACCACCGGGGGAAATGGCCGTAAGTATCTAAATGCTTCTAAATAGTGTACACTTCCTGCTGCCAGACATTAGATCGGAAACATGGACCGATGGAAAAGGCATCTGCTGTTACATTCCCCCGAATGCCTCTTTCCATGCTTGCTCGATAAAGCTATACTGCGGCGGTGTGGAATGGAATTAAACTTTTTGACCATAGAACAGCAGCAATTCTCTATAGGTACCGTGAAATGGGATATCATTGATCGGAATAATAATCCTCATAAAAAGCTCGAAGTAACATTTTTTGTTGAAACAATTTTATTGCATGATTGGCGATTCTCGTTGTTATATTCATGAGCTCCTTAAAATGGAGGTTATGTTGCATGTTTTCAAAACAATAATTTGTATGACTGTGGATGAAACTATCCAAATTTTGCTGCCTTTGATGATTTCTGAAAACGACATAACGTTTTTACTGTTTTTTCAATGAATAGCTTCTCTGAAAAAAAAAAATGTTGCAGACAGCAGTCAGGCTCAAAAATTACATAGGTTATGCACTACGGATAATGTAAAATTGGTCTATCATCCTTTGAATATTTTTCAAAGACTCTGACAACAAACTTTCTAGAAGAATCTAGTCAAATAATCTACAAAACCCTAAAAATAATCGACAAAATCTAAAAATTCATACAAGGAAAGTACCCGGGAAATTTTATCAACAATTCATCAAAGATATTCTAAAAAGTTCGTTGAAGCAAACATTCCGAAAGATTTAGTAGAATTTCTCAGGTATTCCCAAAGAGTTTTTAAAAGAAATCCGGAAAAATCTCGCCAAGAAATATTCGTGATGCATTGTTACGTATTAGCCATAATAAGTTATTTTAAGTTTTTGCAGGAAATAAATAATAGGTTTCCTAGAAACCAATTAGTCGGTGTCCAGACAGACTGGACCAAATGATTTAAGGAAAACTTACCCATTAAAAATTAAAAATGTAAAAATATGAAGTTAAGCTAAAGATAAAGTTAGATAGAGATCTACATTTGTATCGGAATCGAAAAAATCAGTACTGATGGAGCCCAGTATTGGGAAAAATATTTGCAGCTATTTCGGGTTTCCATGCAAAATGATTAATTTTAGAGAATTATAACTGAGCAGGCATTGCAGGATACGTTCTCATATGATTTCGAAGCATGATAACTGTGTCAGAATATGATAAACAAATTCTCATGATGTGCTGCGGAGAGTGGTAAGTGAGAGATATTCTCAATTTTCTCAGAATTCAATTCCTGGATCTAAGTGATTAATATATCGATTTGATTTGAATGACATTTTCACAGCACATCAGACATCATTTGAATTTCAACAAATATTTTTGAGTAATTTTTACGATTACGAGTTCAGAAGCAAAAACGGCCTAATTGCTATCACGCTACTGTGAGATAAACCCCCGTAGACGACGGTGACCCAAAACAGCGTCACACAGACTATTCAAAAAATCATAACATTATAAATTTTCATCCAAATGCTGAAAGTTTTTCACTTACAAAAAAAATGTGATCAAACGCTTATAGAAAAATAACACACATGGTTGTAGGTCCGTAAGGGGCTGAGCAAAGATGGTCAAACTAAATAAAAACAGCGTTACAATGTTTCGGAGCTCATATCTCAGCCATCAGACAAACATATTATAATTTTATTTCACCGTTGGAAACATTCAAGATCAGCATTGCATGTAAAAATACCAAACTGAGTCGTAGCAAGGCAAATGGAGAATAGGGGGCTCCCATTTGAAATGTTGACAAAACCTATAAAAAAAATATTTCGGTGCCGCTTTGCAATTAATTTTTGATTTTGTTTAACGATTCGACACTTCCAGTGAATCTTCAAAGAAAAATACTAAACGTGGTCGTAGCAAGGAAAACAGGAGAAAGGAGCTTCCATTAACAAACGCCCAAAGTTTTCAAAAACCATAACCTTATAATGAACAAGCCGAGTTTTGATTTTCTTTTACCATTGGAATACTTAAAGTTATGTTTTTCAGAGAAAAATAATATTACACATGGTCGGGGTTCTGCTAAACCGCACCAAGTGCCAAAATCTTTATTCCGAGATATCTTACTTTAAAGTCTTTTCCTGTACTAGTTTATCGCGGACGATAATTTTATTTTTTTTATCGCTCACATGCGATTAACAGTGTTCAATAAGTACACCGAGATTAAACATACTAGTAAATCATCCAAAATTAACGATGTAATTGGATTTCATTAAACAATATGAAGCACTTAGTTCACTCTGGCTGAACAAAAATTGAAAAATGTGGTTCTTGGTTCGGTATGGTTGGATGTGTTTCATGGTTTTCAACAACTAAAGTAAAATTGGAGATAAATGATGCTTATCATCACCGTGCATGTTGGAATCCCTGTCACAAGTGTTTATGGGAAGGATTCGTATGTATTGAATCAAGGTTCTCACGTGTTCATACATAAATCCTAATGATCGAAGAAAACCATGAATTCACTCTGCCAAAGCGCACCAAGTTGCTCCCATTTGGTGCACCTTTGCTCATCAAGTTCACAGTTCAATGCGTGAAGTGTTCACCAGGAATGACCATCATTTCAAATGTACATTGACCTGCAGATATTTTACTGCAATATAAAAATTACCACAGAATCTAAAAGTTGTTCGATTTCCACCACCATCGGATAGATCATCAGAAAAAAAGTTTCATCGGAATTCGAACTCGTGCCTTTTGAGTGGTAATCTAGTGTGCTACCACTAGGTCATCTTCACTTCTTGAAGGAATGGTGATAAACTTGAATCAAGTAATGTGCACTTTGTTTGACGGGATTTGATGGCGAAAATGCCATTTTCTGAACAACTAAAGCGCACCAAGTCCACCTGAGTTGTTCACACAGTAACAGATTAAATTAATTCGATTTTTCATTACGGCTTCTGTGTGGATTGATAAACATGTTATATAACAAGCAAATACAAGTATTTACGGTATGTAAATGCCTTTACTTCATGTCTAAATGTGATTTTCAGATAAACTGTACTTAGTGCGGTGTGGCTGGATAAAATTTCAAAGAAAATAGATCAACGCCACTGAAACAATATTTAATTTTAATTAATCAATTGCTGCCCAATTTCACTGGCCTCTGTTTCTATGAGTTGCTTGGAATGGATAAATTGTAAGAATATAGAAGGAAATTGGAAAAACATAGCTTTATATCTGAAAAATGAATTCCCTCTGATGACGTGCGTTGGTTTATGGTTAACTCTGGCTGAACAAAATTACAGTTTTACGTGTCATTCCAAACAAAATTTATGACCTAAGATTACAAGGAATTGTGCAAATCACTCAATATTTTTATGGTAGAGAGGTTATGATTATTTAAGTCCTTTGATGTGAAAAACTCAATTTAAGAAAAAATGGCACTTGGTGCGGTTTAGCAGAACCCCGACCACATAGTCGTAGTAAGATATAAGATTTTAAAGGGGTATGACCTATTTCTTGGTATCATTTGCCTGTAAATCAAAATTCAAAACGATGCCATTAAGTTTTTTCTCCACGAAATTGATTGTAGAAGTCAAGTTGTAAAATTTGAATAGAAACATACATTTTCTAAAACACTCAAAATTTATTTTACCTAAAACTACGGAAAACACACTTTTCACCTATTTGTTTGAACCTCAGAGCTCAGTGCAATCACATATAATTTTCAAACATAAAATTGATTGTAGAAGCCAAGTAAAGCTGTTTGAATAAGAAGAAATGAAACATCTGGTTACACTCAAAATTTATTTCACCTAAATAACTGCTAAAATTCTATTTTAAGAGTCTGTTTGCCTGTAAATTTAAATCCAAGTAGTTTTTTTCGGCATGAATTTGCTTATAGAAGTTAAGTTAACACGTTGGAGAAGAAATAGGCATTTTCTTATAACACTTCAAATTTTGGATTGCACTTAAAATTTATTTCACAAAAGAAACTAGGGAAAATCTTCCATCATGAACCTGTTTGCCAGTAAATCATAATGCAAGCGATAACATTTGTTTTTTCGTTATAAGTTCACTAGAAGAAATTATAAAAAATGAATTGCACTCAAAATTTATTTCAATTAAAAAAACTATGAAAAGTCACTTTTTTCTTAAAATCAAAATCTAAGGCTGATGATATGTTATTTTTTTTACATCGAATTGACTGTAAAAGTCAAGTGAAAATTATTGAATTAAAATAGAAATTTGTGATAACACATAACATGTATATTGTCTAGGAAACAACAAATAACAATATTTCATGAGACTGTTTGCCTGAAAATAAAAATTCAAAACGATGACATTGTTTTTTTAAATATTTCTTTACAAACATAAATGTTTATTTATCAGTATTTTACGTAGTTTCTGAGGTAAAATAAATTTAGAGTGTAATCAAAAATTAGTATTACTTCTCCAATCTATTAACTTGTTTTCTATAAAATTAAATGCTATAACATACTATCGATTTGATTTTTTATTCACAAGCATACAAGTTCATGAATTAAGGTTTTACGTAGTTTCTTTGGTAAACAAATATTGTGTGTAATCAAAAATGTCTATTTCTACATTAACATGTTCTCCATACTTCTAAAAGTAAATGTATTCCTAAAACTGCGTGCCATCGATTTGAATTTAGATTTACAGGGAAACGAGCTTATGAAATCGTTTTTTTGTAGTTTCTCAGGAAAAAAAATATGCCTTAAAAACCTTATATCTCACTACGACTATGTGCAATTATATTTTTTTTTCTGCAAGGCATAACTTCAAGCAATCCAATGGACCATGCTAAATAATTTTAGTAGTGTCGAATCGTGAAACAAAATCAGAAATTGATTGCATTGCTGCACTGAAATATTTTTTATAGATTTGGTAAACATTCTAAATGGGAGACCCTCATTCTTCATTTGCCTTGCTACGACTCTGTTCGATATTTTTTCATGCAATGCTGGTCTTGAATGTTTACAGCGGTGAAAGAAAATTATAATATTTTTGTCTGATGGATAAGCTATGACCTCTGGATCATTGTAAAGCTCTTTTTTATGATGACATATTTTCAAACCTCCTTGAGACTCTGTATTCCTAACTACGACTATGTAAAATGTTTTTATTTATAAGTTGATGAGTCAAATTTTAGTACTGCGAAAGAAAATTTGGAACCGAATGATTAGTTTTATAGTAATGGCTGTTAAAAATCTGTGCAATGCTAGACTTTAGCACTGTTTCCTGACAGTCAAAGTATTTTTTTTAAGAATTTAAATGATTGATATAATTAAACAAAGAATAGCTTCCAGATAACTTCAGCAAGGATGTAGATTATGACAAAATAAACATTTTTTGTTGAAGACAGTTATTGTGTATAATATTCAGATTTTCAATAAAATAATTTTGAATATTTAGTCGAAATTTTCTTCTAAGTCTAATTGTTCTTATGTTGAAACTCGTGATTGGAAAAGTAACTCAAAAATATTTGCCCTCCAATAGCCTTACACCTAAAAATTTTTGTCACACCAAAATATTCTCACACCGTGTTTGTCATATGTTGCATGGCGTCGTAGCTAACAAAACCAACACATAACGCACACTGTTGGATTGTGCATTTAATTCAAGGAGCGTGCTTCTGCTAAATTGCCATATAATGCGAGGTATGCACCTGAAACGTAAAGCGCTCAAGTAAAATTTATCTTTTTTATCAAAGTAATTTTGACAGCTGACCCAGTATGAGCGAAGTGTCACTTTTGCTTGCGGAATAATTGAGCGGCACATTTTTCCGTACCGAAAAGTTACAGCTCCATTTGATTTGTACGGGAGGCGTTACCGACGTTATGAAATCAGCTCTACTTCTCAGCAGCGTATAGCTCAAGTAATTTCGGTAGCGGAATCATTCCTTGACCGTTTCTTGTCCTATCCTTTTGCACAGTACTTATGATCCCATATCCGGCCATAAAGTGACGTGTGAGTTTTTAGATCCCCACGTTGAAAATTTGCATGACAATTTATTCGGCAACAAAACGAACAATGTATGTTGAAATTCATGTTATACCTGATGTACTGTGGAAATTCCATTCAAATCAGCTCATAAGCAACTAAGCTCTTGAATCATTTTGTATGGGAAATCGAAAAAGTTGCAAATGTATTGTTTAATACTGTATCTTTAGAACAACAAAATATCATTTAGTCCAGTCTTTCTGAACACTGATCAATTTATGAAATTTTACCAAGAACTCTTTGAAAACATTGTCAGACATCCTTCAAGATTATTTGTAGAAACTTAACAAGGATCGCTATTATGGATATCAGTCAAAATTGTTTACTGGCATCTCGATGAAGTTTCCGAGGATTTTACCCGTAAGATAGCAAAAACTTCCACGATTGGGCCGAAAATATGCAACGAATTTCTTATGGATATTTCTCTAAACGATGTTAGGTTTTGCAGTGCTTCTATTATCTATGTTCAGATAAAAGTTGAACTAATTTTATTCTAAAAATGTTTGCAATGTAAAAAAGCAGCTTGGTTATGATGCTTCTATGGAAAACCAGACAGGTCAGAAACATGTATTCATCAATAGCTAAAAATGACACTTTTCCACAATAACTTCAAAGAACCCCTGATAAAACAGACCACAGGTTGGGAAACCATGCTATAAATAATGCTGAGTTTTAGTAGTACATTTCATACATTTAGGCGTTACCAAATATTGTTTAAATGTGTGATAAATGTTACTCCAAATGAGCTAAGTCAAGAAATTGCCAGAAACCTTTTTTTCAATCGTGCACAAAACTTTCAGAGAACAATATACAGCGTACAGCCACCAGCAATAGATGCCAGTACTTGTTAAATATGGCAGTAAATATGGTCGGGGTTCTGCTAAACCGCACCAAACGCCATTTTTTTCAAAAATGAGTTATTTACACAAGAGGATTCAGATTATCATAACCTATCTACATTTAAGATATCGAATAATTTGAACCATCCCTCGTTGAGTAAATTCAAAATTTTTCTCTGGCAGGATATGTAAAACTGAAATTGTATCCAACCAGAGCGAACCATAAACCTTAGCTTGTCATTGGAGGTTATTTAGTATTCCGATTCAAAACGGCATTTTTTCTAAATACTTCCTTAAATATTGCTTAGTGGCCATTCCGGACAACATACAGTAACAACACCAAAGGATTTTAGTATGTCATGTAAGTTAACGGCTTTGTAAAATACAGTATTGTTTCGGTGGTGCTGATCTAATATCATTGAAATTTTGTTCAGCCACACAAAATCGTGTTTTTGTATGAAGAAAAGATATCAACATTCGCAAGACGCTTACCTTCGCTTTATATATAATATGTCGATGGGTCCATGCAGGAGCCGTGATGAAATATCAAGACATTTAAATTTGATGTTGTCTGAATAATTTGGAAACACTTGGTGCGCTTTAGCTGTTCAGAAAATGACGTTTTTACCTGTTTACATCATCAAACCTCCTAGATCAGATCGCGCACAGCTTGTTTCGAGTTATTTGCTCTCAATTCAACAGTTCTAAATGACCGAGAGGTAGCACGCCTTATCACCACTCGAAGGACACGAGTTCGAATCCCGATTAATATTTTTTTACGTTGTCCCTGATATGGAGTCATATAAAATCAATCAACTATTATCAAATATTAAGCTTTTATGACTATTTTTGAACAATAAAGCACAAGCCGTTTCATGTACAACGGGAATGATGAAACGCATGTCATTCTTGGTATCCACTTCACATAAAATTTAATAATCGTGAACTTGTTCAGCCAAAGTGTATTAAATGCGAGTAACTTAGTGCGCTCTGGCAGAACAAATTCATGGATTTCTTCGATCGGCACATTCTTTAACTACATCATTATTGTCTTTTTCTAATCTTTGAATGCGTGAGGGACTTGGTTCAATAACTCTTCTGTTGAAATAGATAATCCATCAAGAGAAAGTCGGTAGAATACATTAGAATACGAATTGGCTTGTACCAATTCATACCACTACATTGTGGCCAGTTCTATGGAAAATTACAAATCTTTTCCGTTCACAGTGCATAAACATTTGTGACAAGCATTCCAACATGCATGGCGATGATATGAACCCATTTTATTTCTTTCTTATTCCTGTGTTCCTGGAAATCATGAAACACATTCAGCCATACCGAACTGAAAACCATTTTTTTCAATTTTTGTTCAGCCAGAGTGAACTGAGTACCTCTTGATGTGAAATCAAATCTAATTAAATGGAAAATAATTGATGATTTTTTTTGAATACTCTATCTTGAGTTACTTCTTGGACCCTGTTAGTCATTTGTAAACGGTGAAATTTTCAAAAGAGTCATTTGCGATTTACTCACAGATTAATGAACTCAATATAATGCTTTTGGCACTTGGTGCGGTTTAGCAGAACACCGACCATATAAAACTTGCAACTTGCAAATAAAATTTTCAATAAATATTTTAAAAAGTCCAGAAAACCAAAATCAACTTTTTTAATTTAAAATAAATATGAAAAAATGTCCAGAAAACGAAATCATCTTTTGCATTATACGACGCTTATATATGCGAAGCTTCACGTAAAATATGTCGCAAATAGGCCATATACGTACAAAAGTGAAGGCAATAAACGTGCATATTTGATATGATAAAATATGGCATACAATGCGATTGCAAACATTTTCTTGCGAACTAATCTGTAATCTTATGTGACCTAATTTACAATAACAAGGCGAATTGATTTGTTTTATAACATGTTTATTATTACGTACACAGTGAGGCGAGTTTTGGTTGTCTGGGTGATCAAAATTACCCCGGATTACGATATTTGCAAACAACACAAACGGTACTTAGAAAAATGTCCAGACTCCGGACGGAAAACAATCGCAATGAAATGGTAATGAGATATATTTTCAACGCTTTCTCGGTTTTAGCAGAACGGGAAAACATTGGGTTGGGATGAATGATTCTTCCATTTCCCCGGGAACAATGGAGGATGAAAACGTTCGCGGCCTGGGAAACGAGACGGAAACAAGCTTTACGATAAATTACTTACGGGCAAAGTTTATCCAGTTCCTCCTTTTTCGTGACGAACGAGAGCTCTGAGGTAGCGGAGAGCACCTGTAGCGGTTTGGTACACTGGACAAGTTCCTCCTGGCCGCAGTCCTCGGTGGTGACCTGTGCTACGGACACTATGTGGTATGAAATGAGATGGAAGAGAGAAAAAGGTGTTTTTAGTAAGGAGTTGTGTTGAACAGGACAACTCTAATCGGGTTGAAAAATGTCACTTTGATGGATTTTAACTGGTGATTCAGCGATTAATATAATTAAGGTAATTCAGAAGGATTTATATCGTGAGCTATTTGAATGTTTATTTTAGAAGCTTCAAAAAAAATCTTGACGTAATACAATATCCTATACACAAGGTTTTTGGACTTCTCATGGCAATTCAATGGAGCAAAGTTAACAGTGTGTAATCAAGACATTTTTCAGTGAACACCCCGAAGTTCCACACGTATTAACGCGAGTGCATAGATTGCAAAACATCATAATCATGCCCTCGCGCTGCGGTACAGCCAAATTGTCTTCTTACCTGCCATGGCGACAAATGCCACGTGAAAGACGGTTTTACTGACATCAACGTGCCGGCTAATCCGCATGGTTGTGATGTGTTTTTATTATAATATCGAGTTCCAGCAATGATGGGCGGCCACAGTCTCTCGACCGCAGTTTTCTGTAGAATATCTTCCCCTCGAGTTCGAGTTGGATTCCACTTTGTGCTCAGTGAACCACAGTGGTCGTCGTTTAGCTCTTATTTGACAGAGTACGACGATTCAGTTTTATTAGCGTGATTTGTCTTGTTACTCGTGCTGCACAGTCTTACTCTTTATTCAAACCACACCAAATCAGTTTAATCCGGTCGTGGCTTTTTCGGTTTCACAGAGTTGTAACTACAGATTTGCTGTGCTTCAATTTTTCACTTGGGAGGATTATTTCTTTTGCGGTTAACTAAACATGTAGTCGACGAAAATACTGATGTAATTCCTTGCAGGGTGACTTTTGTGGTTGTACAAATTATTGCCCTAACAACGGCGTCTGAAAATAGAGAAAAGAGAAGAATGTTAATAGTCCAACTACTACAATTATTGAAACTTTCATAATGACATCCTGCGAGCCCTCAATGCCAGACATTCAATAGCCAAATCTGTTAAGTTTGTATTGTTCGACTTCTTTTCAATTCAACTTTTTTCTCCAATCTCTGCCAAATGTCCGGAAAAGAACAAGTTTTCTTATGAATTTCTCGCCAGTTGATATAAATCATAGGGCCGTCATTATTTGTACATTGAACGAGGTTTGCCGATGCAGAATCATTTCATATTACTTGGGGACGTGGAAGTGCTCCACGATTGTCGGGGTTAAGGAAACGACGAAGAAAGTTTTATTTTCACACTTCAGAACAATCAGATCGATCGCTGGGTAAACGTATTCGTTCGCAAAAGACATGGTTATCAATATCCAGATCCGTAAAGATTTGCCGGGAGCCGTTTGAATTTATTTTCGAATATTTGAAGAGAGAGCACAGCAGTTAAGACGTACAAGCCTTTTGATGACCTTGACCTTTTTAATGATGTTAGTTTATTTCACGGCTGATACAGTTCTAACTCCATGACACAACTGTATTGTCCATAACTGCATATTGTCTTATTCGACATTTTTGTCAATTTCGAGTCATGAAATGATAAACACTCTCGATCAACTTACTGAACTGTGAGAGTGTTCTAGAAAATTCGATAAAAATACCGAGTTGTCGCATCGTTAATTGTAATCGCATAACAGTCACATTGAGATTATACATGAGCCTCTTATTGTAGTAGCAATGAAAATTCTATCAGAATTTTCTGAGAATTTATCCACCATGCGATATTAGCTGTACACAATTTAAGCGTCAAATAACCTCTTTTGAGCTCTTGATAATTTTTATAAATTTTAGTTTCTTCCAATGCTACCATAAAATACACACCTGGTGTTCCATTTACTCAATGCCTATTTTTGTCGAATGTTACAAATATGCAGTTATGGGCAGTGTATGTGAGCGCTAGCAATAAATCATATATCTGAATACTAATAAAGTAATAATTAAATCATAGAAACATCGATGGTTACTATTACTTGTTATAAATACGATACGTATACCATCCAACATTAATTCTACCGATTTCAACAACGTGATTTGTCATGTTTATTAAAAGAACTAAGATTTTTCTGCTCAAATTACAGTTGAATGGCATTTTAAAGGGTAAAACATCGAAAACTGGCTAAAAATTATGCCTTTTTAACATAAATATTTCTATGTTATACATATTCATATACACAATTCCAATGAGTGGAATACACGAATCATAAATCAACTAGTCAAAATATGCTTTCCTACACGTTTTCCTACATAAAATAACAAATGTTGCACAAATATTGTAAGTTTTTATCATGGAATGTGATGATTTTAGACATACCAATCCGGGAACACTATTTTGCTTCTGTTAGAAAGATAATATCAACCAATTTCAACAAGACTATTTGTTGTACTACCCTGTCCATTGAACACAATCCTAATGTGTTGAACGCAATATAAGAAATCAAAGAGTCAAAATTTTTGTCTTGAAATATGATGATATAAGACTTAACATTCTTGCTAAAATGCTTTGCTTCTGTTGGAAAGATAATATCAACCAATTTCAAAAGCGAACTATCAAGACTGTTAATTTTGTAGTTTTACCCATTGTATATCGTGTGGCAGGTACGATTATATTCTATGCCCAGGGATGTCGAGGAAATTTCCATTTCGAAAAGATCCTGGACCGACCGGGACTCGAACCTAGACACCTTTAGCATGGCTTTGCTTTGTAGCCGCGGACTCTAACCACTCGGTTGAGGAAGGCCCCAAATCCTCAGTTATGGTCTCTATAATATTGGCACCTTGATGAATGATTATTTTCCTTTGATAATTTTTTTTGTCGATGAATTCGACGCCGTTTTACTCGAGAAAATTTTCATTCTTGGGGTTTTCACTGAAAGCGCAACTTTCGATGCCTCTTTCGTCCTCGGTTTCCCACTTTCACGTTTTGCAGAGGAAACAATGGGGGCGCAAACTGCAGACCAACCAAGTAGATTGAGTGGTGTTTCCCAAAGCTTTCTCCTTTTGCAAATTAATTTCCCGGTTAAGAACTAGAAGAAAAGGAAACCTGTCGACTTTTCATAACTCATTTGCTCATTTTGTTCGATTTTTGCTTCGCGTTTCGTTCACTTGACGCGCTTCGATAACTGCAGCTGCTTCGCCGCTCGTAGTGGAGAACACTCTCGCCAAACAGGAAAAGTTTTAATTCAATTCTTGCTTGGAGCCTTCACTTATTAAGAGCATTTTTTTGTTCTCTTGAGCATTACAACCCAACTGGGATTAAACTTGCACTGGGTGCAGTGTTCTTTCAGCTAGTATCTCTTACAAACGAAAAAAGTCTAAAGTAATAATGATGTTTTCATATAATATGCATGACGAAACTATATGATTCTATATTTTCCTTTTTCATAGTAAGTGTATTCAACTTCAATCAAAGTAATTCAACAATTATTTCATACCTATACCTTTACCGACTTAGCTATCGAATGCTCTAAATTATGAGTGCAAGCATCATTATCAAGTTGATCCGCCTTCATTGCAAATCGAGTAGAACCTAGGAAGTTTTTTAAAGATCATTTTTTTTAGTTCAAGATTTAAGTTTTCATTGTTGAACTAAACACCATTCATCTTGATAGCAAATGCAGTAAATGTCAAAATAATATCAACAGCACTTAAACGGTGGCTCAAAGCCTGCTAACAAATTGCTCATCTCGTTCAACTGCAATCTTTTTCTTATTTTTCTTTAACACGTGTTAAACGATTGCACAAAATCACTGCCAACTGACATCGCTCCTCATCATTCACGAACGATGTCACAGTGAATTACAGGCGGCGAACTACAGTAAGTTATATTTTTACACGGAAAACACGTTCCGTGCTCGTGTGAAGGGAACTGGTACTGATCTTTTATAGATAACATATAACATTTCAATACAACGAAAAAGAAGAATAACATCACATAAAAATAATTTAGGTAGTAAAACATGAACAGTTTTTTTAGAAAAAATCAGTTTCACAAAAACTAAAATCCGTGTAACTACATCGACGATTGTGACGACGATGACATAAGATGGCAAAGGATTTAACGTTTCGGTGTGCTTCCGGTGGAAGGATGATTCATCGTGCAGCATGACGAAATCGAAGTGCGAGGAAGAAGCGAAGCTGCTTTTAAGAAGTCTTCACCCATTTAACTTTGGGGTGCAGGGTGACGAACGACTCGTCACTAAAAAATAGTTTACTCAAGAAAGGTCGGGATAAATAGACGTCAGCGAGATCAAACGTCCTCTTGAATTACTAAGCGTTTCATAATGATTGCAGAGTAAAATTAATGTAAAATGACATTCTTTTAACATGACTCCTAAATTCTATATAAGTATCATTTTAAAAACTACATTCAATTCTCATATGTAGGTGTTAAGTGTTAGGTTCACTTTCATTCTTATATGATTAAACAAAATTAAACTATTATTAATATTTTGTTAACAACATATTACACTTCATTTAGTACAGCAGTTAAGATTTTTGCAGGAGTACTGAATCCCCTTACTTGTGATTAACTGCTCTACTAGCAGCTTTACATTTAATCGCAAATTATCTTCAAATCACCATAACTTTTTGGTTTCTCGGTACTTTTGCTCTATTTTTTCACATGTTCTCAAAAACTCTTCTAGTTTTAGAATCTGTGTAAAAATTGACCATTGGTCATCTTGATCCGAAGATATTCCAAAATTCCTTGGGGACCGTAGATATAGCCCACATAAATATCTCAGGCTACATAATTTTCATCGTATTCGGATATTTACTCTTCGGTACAATACATTAATGAGAGTATGTTATGAAAAAATGAAGCAATTTGGTGCATCCGTTTTTGAGTAAAAAGAATTTATGTTTCTTGAACCACGCTGTCTAAATAATGATCTTATGAAAGAAAAAACGTAATTTTCAGATATCTCCAAGATTACTCAAGCGATTTGTAGCTCCTTATTACATTACATTATATAGTCAACATTTTATTATATTTTTTTTTGATAAATTAACGTAAAACAATTATCAGATTAGTATTCTTATGATCACTTCCACAGTTATTAACTGAGAGCTTTCTTTGCCGAATGACCATTTTTGCATGTGTATATCTTGTGGCAGGTACGAAGATTCTCTATGCCCTGGGAATCGAGAAAATTTCCTTTACGAAAAGATCCTCGACCAGCGGGATTCGAACCCACGACCCTCAGCATGGTCATGCTGAATAGCTGCGCGTTTACCGCTACGGCTATCTGGGCCCCTTCAAAGCATGTGTAGTGGCAATTGAAGAGTTTCAACGAATATTCATAATTTTATTCGACATTTGCTCCAATATTTCAACATTAGATATTCGATGTAGTTCCTAAATATTATAGATTGTTTGACACTTTCAGAAAACCATTTGCCAGAATGATTTTTGTCAGAAAACTCTTCAGTATTTGTATTCTTGTATGCACTATACAATTGTTCCACGAGCGATGTTTGCTATTATAAATGTCCAATGACCATTTCGGCAAGGTAACTTGAAGCAGATTTACTTGTGTAGTGCAATGTAGATAAATAGCTTGAAAACAAAAAAAACTTGAACACATATCTAAGGCTTACAATGACTTCGAATGCATGTGAAAGGAATGCACCACTTATATTTGTAAAATTTGTCGTTTCTTTACAAAACATACTGTTGGACTAGGGCAATTCAAAATTTAAAAATGTTTGAAAATCCAATCTCCCATATGCTCCTTACCATCTTTACCATAAAAATAGTGTTCTGTGAAATTTTCAGCTTTCTAGGTGGTGATTTAAAGGTGGCCCAAAGACAATATAGGTTTATATGGAAATTACTATGGAGAAATTTAGAGAAATGTTCCAAACACTCTAGTACTGTAATGTAAGTAGAAACTTATCATCCCATATTGAAAACTCATTCTTCAAACCTTAATGAAGGATGTTGCTGAAGAAACAAATCCCTTTTGAGCTTATTTTGTTTGGGATTTTTGTACATGTTTGCAGGGCTATAATCCCATATTAAGCTAAATAATAGCAAACAAACTCATGGATATCTCTTCTGCTATCATTCGGATTGAATTTCTCTCTTCAGCAAATTTCTTCATTATGGTTTGAAGAACGAGTTTTCAATAAGGGATAATAAGTTTTTATTAATATTACAGAACTACCGTGTTTGGAACATATCTCAAAATTTCTCCATAGTAATTTCCATACAAACCTATATTGTCTTTGGGCCACCATTAAATCACCACCTAGAAAGCTGAAAATTTCACAGAACACTATTTTTATGGTAAAGATGGTAAGGAGCATTGGATTGGATTTTCAAACATTTTTAAATTTTGAACCGCCCTACTGTTGGACGTACTGATTCATCAAGTTTTTTCTCCTTATTTACGCAAGAGTATTAAATGTTGTTCAACATTTTGTGCCAAAAGCCGAACACTGTCCTCATTCAGTCTCATGTTCCGAACTGCATGAATAATTAGCTTACAAATTACTCATTTTCGCTAATTTTCGAAGTAAGTTTTACTGAAGGAAGGGTTTAATATAGCTTTAAAAATAGAAGTATTGTCTGTTTCACTGACAACGAAACGCACCGCCAACTTTCAAACAGACTGACAAAAACGTCGCCAGCAAACGAATCAAAGGAGGTGAACGCTACTACCCCGAATAAGCCATTACTCCGAATAGTTTGAAATATAGTACAGTATCTTGTCTTGCGACCAAAAAAATGTTGAAGATACTGAAATAATGTAAATTTGTAATTAATGGGGTGTAAAAGTCGTCGATAAAATTTTCATTGCAAATTTTCTCATCTTCTATATGTCAGCTTTTCTTTCAAAATATCTTATTGGCAACTATCGTCTTCTTCTTTCGAAATATCTTATCAATTGACCAGTTTGCCCAGGGAAGTTTAGAAAATTGTCAACCCATAGCCTTTAATTCATGTCATAGCTGCAAGCCCTTCTTTCATAGGCTGCCAAATAGGCTGTTCTTCCAAGTTAGTTTAGAGAATTGGAGAAATTAGTCACTAATATCTTCATGATGAATATTATTTATTTAAGCAGGATATCTTTCTATTTTCAATTAATGTTAAGAGTCTAGTAAGAATCAATCATTTGTCAAAACTGAAATAGCAGTTGTTATTCTGAGTGATCAACAAATCAAGAAAAACAAGAACGTCAGTGTATCATAATTTTTTACTTATCTCGTTTATTTGGCAGGCTCAGGCGGTGTATCATAATTGACAAAATAAAGGAACAGATGTTTCTTTTCTTCTAGAATTTTTGTCCGTTTTTGGTGAAAACGGCCATTTCAATTTTGGCAAATAATCAATTGTAAATAGAATCGTGCTATAATTTTAGTTAAAAATTTTCTCTAATTTTATCTTTTTGTGTTAAAACGGTCAGATCTCTTATGAAACCATCATCCCATTTCTTCATTGTTTGAATTGAACAACGACATTTTTTCCAGCGGAAAGATTGTCTATCATGCTATTCTTTAAGCGGGTCCCTTAGACCGGTGGTAGGTCATTTTGCATAAAGCCGTTTGGCATGAACTCGTTTGGCATAATGGTCGTTTGGCTAGTACTCGTTTGGCATAATGAGTCTTGAACCAAGAATTTCTTAAGATCCCCTTATTTTGGTTTTTATTGACTCTCAACAATCAGGTTTATTTTGGAGTCAATTGATACACAAATGATATTTTATTAAAAAATCATATGCTCTTTAAAAAACTAAAGCATAGGAAAGTTATTGCCAATAGTGTTTGATTATTTATTTTCAATTTACCCTTCTTTCAAATATTAATTCTTCTTTTTAGTTGTACTATTGGAATAAATTTTAGCATATATTATTATTTGATTTATTATTGATATATTAAGCATAACTTTACCCTTGTTTCAAACTTTGAATGTTCTTTCTAAATATAATGTTACCTTAATACCTGGTACCTGTTGGTTTAAAATTTAAATAAATTTCATCTTCTTTTATACATGGGCTGTTCTTGGCGGCCATATTTTTGCTCTCTAATGTTACGACTATTTTTAGTATCCATAGCTCGACAAATCACAGAACGAAGACCACGCTTGTTAAGTACACACCACATTTTTTGGCTGTGAGCTCGTTAGTGTTAATCTTGGTAAAAACTTCTAAGAATGCCGTTATTCATTCTAAATCACTCAAATATGCCAAACGGCCTTATGCCAAACGGCCTTATGCCAAACGACTTTATGCCAAACAGGGTACAATGTATGCTAGACAAGTACTTAACCGACTAAGCTACCGAGTTACTTGATTATTGCCCAGAGCGTTTTTTGAATGGTAGTGAGGACGAGCTGTTTAACTTATCAACAGCTAATAACATACATATAGCAAAATTAATTAACTCATTACGCGTGGCAAAGATGGATAAATTATGGGTAAAATTGTGAAACAAAAAAACCAAGTGCTCTGCTGGGATCCCAGCCGAGCACGTGGATTTGTTTTCATAATTTCACCCATAATTTATCCATCTCTACCGCACGTGTTTTTGTTGAAACGCTGCTTATCAATATAATTTCATAGCTGTTTATTTGCCTTTTCAAGGCAGCAAACTAATTTGCTTCAAACTGACGTGCAATAAGTCAAATTATTTTACCATTGGTGACTTCAATGCAAAACAACGCTCTTGGAATAATTAGCAAAGTAATTCCAACGGCAGAATTTTATTTAATAAGTGTTCTTCAGAATATTTCTCGATACCCTTGATTCTTTTCTATTTAAACACCCTTCTACGAATGATTTGATCTTAACTGATTATAGTCACCTTTGTAGCCAACTGAAAACTCACGCTGATTTTGATTCCGATCATATCCCTGATACATTTAAAATATCCCATGGAGCGATTTTCAATCCTAGTTGCTCTAAATTCAATTATTTACGGGTCGAGTATAATAAATATGAAACTTACATCGATAGTAACCTTGATTTTAAGGTTTCTTTGCAAACAAAACTTGATATTGACGATGCTCTTGAAACTTCAAATAATTCCATTGTTGAAGCAAAGGGCATTGCAATACCCAAGTGTGAAGAATAACACGAATTCGTGATTAGACGACGATCTTATACTCTTGATGCGTCTTAAAAACGTGAGAAGAAGGCAATTTCAACGCACTCGCGATCCTGCTATGAAAATTATATGGCAGGATCTGCAAAAAGAAATTGAAAAACGGGTTTCTTAGTAAAGAAACAACAATTTTGAAAACGGAATTTTTTAATTTGACCTAAACTAAGCCCTTTTGGAAATCATCAAAAATTTTGAAAAATAAACCTCGGAAGCCATTTTATTGAAAGAGGAAAACAAATTATTATTATTAATTGCGAAAAACCTTAAATAAATTGCTTTGTAGTTTAAAACCACGCATACTTTTAATTTAAGACGCACTAGTCCAATTGAAAATCAATTATTTACGACTTCGAAAGCATTCTCAATCAAGAGAACGTTTTCGAATATTTCTGGGAGACTGATTTGAAAGAAGTGAGAACTATTATTAAAAGAAATTAAAAATATGAAAGCCACTGCCGTTGATGGAAGTGTCTACATCATTTTTAAGAAACTTCTAGGGAGTATCTTATCGATAGCTTGGTCGATATATTTAACAAATGTTTTCTGTTGGCATATTTTCCAATATTGAAAAATGCCTAGGTTAAAACAATCTTAAAACCGGTCAAAAATCCTGCAGAAACTTCCAGCTATCGTCAAATCAGCTTGCTTTCCTCAACCAGTAAACTTTATGAAGAGGTCATTTCGAACAGAACGATGGTCCACATCAACAAAAATTCATTTTTTGCAAATGAACTGTTCGGATTCCGACATGGACATTTGGCCATTCATAACCATTGACGTGTAACAAAGTCTCTGTCAAATCGATAATACTTAGGCTAAATTATCAGAATTCCAAGTCTAAAAGACGTACTGTATGAACTGTTATTCTTCAAGGCAGCATTTTAAGATCAATATTATACAATATTTTACATCTGACTTACCTGAGTTACCTCAGAGATGTTTATTTGCGGATGACGCAGGCCTCTCCGGCAAATGCTTTGTCTTAAGAACAAGCTTTTGATGTGCCTCAAACAAATTTTCAGGCCAGCCATGTTATATGCTATACCAATATGGACTAGCTGTTTTAATACTAGGAAGAAAAAATATATTGAAAATGATTCTGAAGCTCCTTTCCTTGTAAAGTACTAATGAGTTACATAGATTATCCAATGTTGAAACATTGGAATAAATGTCGAATAACATTATTATTAATTTTAGAAAAAAAAAATCGTTGCAATCTTCTATTGCCGAGATTATTGCGTTATATATTTAGGTTAAGTTAGGTTAAGTTAATTGAAAACATGTTTTTTTTTCTATTATAAGCAGATAAAATCAACTCATCTGTAAATAAACTGAAATGTTACGACAAATGAAATGTAATATGTTGTTAATCAAATGTTAATAAAAGCTTAATTTAGTTTTACCAAATAAGGATGATAGTGATTTCTAACACAGAACACCGAGACATAAGAAATGAATGTAATGAAAAGAATAAAAAAAGGTATTCCTGGAATTTTTAGTTGAAACCAAGTACATATTACCAAGAATATCCATAATTATTACTTTTTGTTAGACATACCTGATTAAAATTGCAAGCTGAAGGATCATTTCTTTATCATTTTATGAGTGTTTATTATTAGTTGCTTCATGATTGTGAATCGAATGGTCTTTTGGTGCGTGCACGTCGTGAAAAGGTTACGTGAATTGAGTTAGCGAACAAAAAACTTCATTACGTTTAGTATAATTATTTTTCATTAATATGTGAATTCAATTCCAGTGCAGCATTTTCCCCCATCAACCCCCGCAACATACACGAGGTATCGTTCCTGCTAGGAATTGTAGTAAACACATGCTTGACTTTACTGACGAAGAAAGTGGATGCTCGCCTGCATCTCAGAAAAGCGGAAGCGATTCTCTCGGAAAAGGTGATGTTCCTTCGCCCCGTTTGAATTCCGCATTTGCAGCTGGAAGCAAACAGGGAAAAGGATGAAAAGACTGCCACTACATCACCTGGCAAAATGACGACGACGACGACGAAAACGATGGCGACTGGTACCAGAACGGTTGACGGGATTAACGCTTTTTCCAATTACCATATGTATCAGATGGGAGCAACTTTTTTGCAACATTTTCTAGCGCCCTCTGACTTCAGGATGCTGCATTGCCACTGCGCTTCCCTGTACGGTATCGGGAAGGTAAGAAATTTGATTCTTGATAGTTGCCTGAGTATGGAGAACTTAAACATGCTGCTCTCTTTACCAGGAAAATAAATTTCAAACTTTGCAGCGTCTTTGTTCTGATGTTGTTTCGCATGCAACCTGAAGTGTGCACCCGGGAAGCTATAGACAATTTATTTTGTGCAAATATTCATTTAAACATCGGCAGCTGTGTGCTCTCCAAGGAGACTACAATCGCACTTGTTTGCAGTGCCCCTCGCGAATTTCAATTGTTTTGACAAGGTATTCTTCCGCAAATCATTATCATGTGAGTACGTATTCCACCTTGGACCTGCGAGAAGCTGATGTCTGGAAATTTCCACAACTCCCCCTGAGCAAAATTGTTGTTATTATCTCATCGAACAATTAACAAAACTTTTTTCAAGTACAAGAGCACTTACTGATACCGTTGTCGTCGGGCGTAACATTCTCCGAGTTTGAAATTGGAGCATCACCGAATGTAGAAGACCCATCCCATCTGGTCTGATCCGGTCTTTCAACGAAAAGCATACATGTCAGTAATCAAAGTAAGTAAGTCAAGTCACTGCTGGCTGTTGATAATTATGCCGTGATTTAACAGGTTGCGTCCTATCAACGTTGGCCCCTGCAGTCCAGTCAGCCGGGAGAAAGTCGAAACTTTGACCGCATGGACGTACTTAAATGCTTGGTAACACGCGATGACGAAGGCGACGATGGCGATAAGAGATTTATTAATTGTTGTGTTCCAAAGTGCGACTATTCGTCCCGGATTTCTTAAATATTTGATACCTAGGTAATAAAAGACATAATTATAGGCAATCGAAGCATTTTATGAGGTTATAAGTGCATCTATTTAAAACATTTTTGATCGTTTACAGCCATGGAGAAATATTAATTAAGGTGTTTAGAGCTCAACAATTCAGATAGTTGAGTTTTAGTTTTTTCGTTCTATTAAAGTTTAACAGACCTAATAGCTTCATAGCCTTCAAAAATCATAAATCATGTATTGGACCATTTACGTAATATCCCAAAATAAGTTGGTGTGATCATTCTACCATCATCATTCTCGCCTAGCACTCGACCTATTTCACTTGAAGTGGAAGAAAACTGGTTGGTGAATGGCTGTGCATGGCTTACCATAGATACCTCGCGTACCCGAAGGCATAAAATAGACCCCTCTGTGCGGTCCTTAGCATCCTGCCCAGCAATTGCTATCCCTACCTTATCACTGGCCGGGGCACGAGTAACCTCAGGGAAGATCGGGTAATCAACCCCGGCGGGAACTTTGGTCGTATGCTGACAGGGAATGGGGGGTTTGCTTCTGCGAACCAGGAGCGTCTGTACTCCATGTTAGGAGCGGCTCACAACAGCGTCTGTTCCCCATGTTAGGGGTGGCAGATCATCGTCCGAGTGTCAGAGAAGGACTCTAAGCTAAACTGTGCACTATGGCCCTCCGAACATTTAGAAAGAATGGTCTTCTAGGGGGTTGGTGTCAGGCCCTGCAAGCCAGCCGTAAACACTAATCAAGCAACGAATAATCATCGAGAGAATACGAACCGGGACAATCGGTGAAGACCACAGCTGCGTAAAGGGACTAGCGATTGGAAGCTCGGTATGTGGAACTGTAAATCTCTCAACTTCATCGGGAGCACACGCATACTCGACGGCTTGTTGATGGACCGTGGATTCGGCATCGTAGCGTTGCAGGAGGTGTGTTGGAAGGGATCAATGATGCGAACGTTTAGAGGTAACCATACCATCTACCAGAGCTGCGGCAACACACGCAAGCTGGGAACAGCTTTCATAGTGATGGGTGATATGCAAAGGCGCGTGATCGGGTGGTGGCTGATCAATGAACGAATGTGCAAGTTAAGAATCGAAGGCCGATTCCTTAACTTCAGCATAATCAACGTACATAGCCCACACTCCGGAAGTACTGATGATGACAAGGACGCATTTTACGCGCAGCTCGAACGCGAATACGACCACTTCCCAAGCCACGACGTCAAGATCATCATAGGAGATTTGAACGCTCAGGTTGGCCAGGAGGAGGAATTCAGACCGACTATTGGAAAGTTCAGCGCCCACCGGCTGACGAACGAAAACGGCCTAAGACTAATTGATTTTGCCGCCTCCAAGAATATGGCCATTCGTAGCACCTACTTCCAGTACAGCCTTCCATATCGATACACCTGGAGATCACCACAGCAGACAGAATCACAAATCGACCACGTTTTGATTGATGGACGGCACTTCTCCGACAATATCGATGTCAAGACCGGCGCTTGCATTGACTCTGACCACTATCTGGTAATGGTTAAACTGCGCCCAAAACTCTCCGTCGTTAACAACGTACGTTACGGATGGCTCAACGCATCCCGCAACGGCTTCGTGCCGCGAGCCGAAATCTGCAGGGATAAGGATGGGACCAGCTGGAATACGATGGATACGATGGGCAGGGCATGTTGCAAGAATGCTGGACAGCAACCCTGCAAAGATGGTGTTCGCTTCGGGTCCGGTTGGTACAAGAAGGCGTGGAGCGCAGCGATCTAGATGGACGGATCAATGGAGAGATGCGGCCACAAACCGAGTATTAGGGCGTGAAATTATTGATTCAGTGTTATCTTTTTAGATGTTAACTAGATAAATGTATGGTAAAAAACTATAGAAGTTGCAGTGTGTGCCGATGAAAAATGACTGATATTTTGTTTTTAAAAAAATATATCTCAAAAACTAAAAAACATACATCGCTGAAAATTTGACAGTAAACTTAAAATTTTCTGAACTTTCAAGAAAAAATGAGAACAGCAATAGCCTCTTAGGTCCCGAGGCCTTCAAAACACGAAAAGACGAAAATTATTGACTTTTTCTCATGTAAAAAACAATTTTTGTAAAATTTTATATTTTTCCTGAAAAGTCAAAATTTTATTTCGTCCCAAAAGATTGAAAATCGGTCAAACGGTTCAAAAGTTATAATTATTTTAGAAATAAAAATTTAGCAAAACCGCGATTTTTCTGGTCACCATATTTCGGAAATGGTCACCCTATTCAAAAAATCCAAAAACACGTGTATCCTTATTTCGGATTAGGAACAAAATAGCAAATTTTCACGGAATTCGGTGACCCACTAGATCGGTTTTTCATGGAATGGCTGTATATTGTTCCAATGAAAAAATACGACTAATTTCGTCTATTGATTTCCATAGTTATAAAATAATTATTCATAATTCCCACATTAGCCTTGTGAAAGTACTTACAAAACAAATTCTTGCTTGAGAATATCCTTCATAAATTAATATATGTTGATTTGGTAATTGGCATTTTTTTAATTCAAGTGATAGAAAGCATTGGTGTCATTCAGTTTGTCCTTATGTTAATAACACATTGTAAAGTTAATGTTCATTTAACCCTCTGTCTGTTTTTAAGTTGTGTTTGATCCTTCGACCTCGACGTTTGCTCCTGCGAGGGCGGGCGATGAGGGCAGGTTCAAACATGTCGCGCGTCGGTCGAGTGAAGTGAAAAGTGGCGTGATCCGTTAGTTGTGTTTGATCCTTCGACCTTGACGCTTGCTCCTGCGGGGGCGGGCGATGAGGGCAGGATCAAACATGTCGCGCGTCGGTCGGGTGAAGTGAAAAGTGGCGTGATCCGTTAGTTGTGTTTGATCTATTGATCGCATCGCTTGCTCTTGCGAGGGCGAGCGATGAACACTTGTCCGGCATACAATGCGATTATCGAATTATTTCGCGAATTCGGTTAGGCGTAATTATATCATGGATCGCATCACCTACCATTGGTGACTCCCAGATCTATACCTTACCCACTAACCCAATATCCTGTCCATGACAACCGTGGAGATGCAGAGGTGATCTCGGTCTCTAGTAACAACGGTAGTCGCAACATTTCTAACATTTCTTCCCTTCCCCGATGACCGTAAGGACGTGGCCGGCGCCGTTATTGACTTTTAAAATTTGAACTCTCGATTTGTGCACATTGAAGAATGGTAAGCTAATCCCAAGTCCCATTCATTAATTCCCTGTGCAACTTCGATTGTTCTGGTCAATCACGGAGTAGCAACTACGAATTGTACGGTCATCTATGCTTATGCTTATGCTTATTTAACCCTCTGTCTGTTTTTTTTGGGATCAATATGACTCCATAGAACTGAAGGGCTGTAATTTTTTTGTTAGTGAATCGATTTGTGAGTATTTTTTCACACATTGGCTTGTATCCACGAGTTGTTTGTTTTGCACATGAAATTTTCTCAAATATCTTTTAAATTATTTTTTTATAATTTTTAAAATTGGGGGGATCATAAAAAAATGTTTCTGTGATATAGGCTTCCAAAGTTTCCAAATTTCACGTTTGTTTTTCACTATAACCCCTCTCCGCTAAGACGCCTTTAAGAGACTCTTTTGAATTTTCTTACATTTTTAAGTAAAACTTTAAATGATATTTTCAAAACAACAGGAAAATCGAAAATCGATTGAAATTTCATGAAGTTATTACGATTTCAAATTTGGGTTCAATTTTTCCTCCGCATAGACAGAGGGTTAAGAGCGTTTCCGAGATATCTTGCACAAAATTTGAAAAATTTCAATTTGTTTGAAAAAGCTTCATGTTTCTATCTCATGCTTAAGATATTGACACTGGCCACTACTGTACGTCGGATCAAAATATGACAAGTGGACTATATATTTTGTGCAGACCCCAAAGTTTGGATTAATTGTTGGCGGCCATTAATTTTAGAATCAATCCCTCCATCTATGACATCCCATGTTGGATTTCGTTCAGCCTCACACTCACTATCCATTAGTTCAAGTGAATTGACAAATAACCATCACTCAACGTCACCATGATTGCTTATGCTGGTAACGATGAACTTGCACCGCGCACCCGGTGCATCTTTCGTTGCCACTGCACAATGGTAGGGTTCCATACAAGAAGGCGGACAAAACTACCAAAAATGATTTTGTGTTTTATTATTTCAGAATATTGATCCATATTCCGAACACTTTAGGAGTATAATTATTTGAATACATTTGATTGAACGGACATTTATCTATGTGAAAATTAGTTTTGTTTTCTTGAAAAACTTAGCTCACAAGCAAACAGTACGTCAAATTATTTTCATCGTTCAGCCAAATAGCTCTTTTGCGTACATTAACACGTACAGTTATTAGTTTTACTTGCTTTATCACATTAAGTTTATTGAATTGTAAGCATTGAAATACTAGACATAAAAACTGTAAAAAATGATTAATTCCACCCGAAATTTGAGGTATTCAAAAGAACAAGTAAGCAACATATTTCGATATGAAGATACAATTTTTTATTGCAATGATATTTTGAGCATTTCACGAAAGTTTAAAAAAGTCTTATTTATTTCTGATGGCAAAATATTATGTGCTATCTTAAATAGTACACATTAAAAATAATTCTTAAATCTCATTTTCAGGTTTTAAATTAATTTAAAACATGTTCATCCATTTTACAACATTTTTTTCATCTAGGTCGATAAAATACAAACAAAATTTATGTTTGCAATAAAATTTGACTGCATTTCTGTAAAAAAAACATCAGATAGCATACTAAGATTGAACAGCTCGAAGCCTTGGTAGCTTGGCCAAACTTTTTTTTCGCCCATTGTGCACTGGTCAAACTAGAAACTGTTTAATTTTCACCGGACCGGTTCCGTTTTACTACAAAGCATAACTTTTTTACGGTGGTGAGTACCCCCGTCCATCATCGCGAGCTCGCTAGGATGTTTATTTTCGCTGCGTGCACTTGTTTTGCCTGCTTACCTTAGATGTTTTGCTACTGGACGTCAAGTTTTAAAAGCGCAGCAGTAGCAAACAAACCCTTTGCCGTGTTCTGGTTAACCTTCTTTCCAGAGTTGAATTGCCTTCTGGATCTGGCTTGGCGTGGTCACTGGTCATGCGTAGGGGCGTCCTTGAGGCAGTTCACAATTGAGCGCTCGTTTTCGATGGACTGAGCTACGAAAAAGTTCTTCAAGCTATCCAACAGGAACAGGTTGCAACCGTCGTCGCCGGACAATTTAAATCCTTTTCGTATAAGCTGTCGAACACACTACGTATATTCCGAACCGTACCATGAGTAACTTTTTGTGCTATAATCAATTTAAGCTTAACGTTCGCCCCTCTGGAAGGATTGCGAGAATGCTTTCACGGTGTGTCTGATATCGTTATTAACGAAAAACAAGTTCACCAACTCGGGACTTACCTTCCTTAGGACATAGTATTCGAGCATTTTCACCGTGAATTTGAAAATATTCCCGCAAGAAAAACGAAACTTATCGAAGTTTGAATGTTGTGGGCTATTTTAAAGGACTGTTTGACCATTATGTCCATGATGTTTTATTTAGTGCTCATTTTTATGCTTTTGCTATACTATTTTGAGTTCAACGGGCGCTCTTCGTTTAGTTATATGGTTGACTCTGTAGCATAATTAAAACAATCTATATACAACTTCTTTGGGGGATTAGGTGTATGATGAACACACGGGGCGAAATGGAAACCCCATTAATCACTGAAAATATGCGTACTTCATCAAAAGTTCATTCACTATATGAAATCTGTATCGGATTTGAAATGTTTGACGGAATAAAAGTTTATTTTTTGCTTCGATTGTTCTTTGAATTTTGACTAAGTTTTTCTCAACTTAAAATTGGCATATAAGCAGCTATCATGATTGAAGGAGAGCCTTTCTACATATTGGAATGATTGAGAGTCATTAAAAATTTTGGAATCACTCAATTCTACAAGTGTTCATTTGGCCCCGATACCTTTTTTACAGCCTTGTTCTATCTCATTTTTCTGACACATGATTTGATTTTTATTATTGTGAATGAATGTAACACGTCGTTTTAATATCAAACTTGAAAATTAACCTGAGGTAGAGCAAAAAAATTTCCATTTCATGGACTTTAAAAAAGTATCTGCTTAATGTGTCCATCCCTAATTCCCCTATGTTTACGTTCTGATTATTCCGATGCTATTTTGATAAAGATGCATCATCAAATAGATTAGTTCCATTAATACAGCGAATAATGCAAATATTTTAATATTTCTAATGCATTGGCACCTTTTTCTGGAACTATTTTAAAAATCACGTGGTCTAGTCTGTCTGAACACCGACCATTTCAAAATCAAATGAGAACGAGTTCTGCTATACCCGGTTAGGGGTCTGTCATCTGTGGCATATCTTTAAACTATCAATAGAGTACTTGCTACGCTTGTAGATTCCAAGGCCTATATCCGATGGAGTTCTTAGAGAACCGAAAACATTCATACCAATAAATGCAATACTCTCGTTTAGTTATGTGAAAGGCTAAGAGTCAAGTCCATTTTTAAAAACCATTAATATATATCTATTCACGCTTGTGGATCCTTTGGCTTACATTTCATGAAGTTCATAGAGAGCCTATGATATGAGATAGACCAGTAGATTTAAGGTATGTGTTCCACCTTCATTAACCCGTATACGCCTGAGTGAAAGTAATGATGCTAAAACCCTCACCGCTCAGCGAATACTTCATGGATTCAAATATTTTTTTGTCAGTATACTGGTACACATATCTAGTTTGTAAAAGTGGCCAGAGGACATTGGGAATATTCCTGTTGCATGAGTTACTCCGGTGATTCACTGGGTCAAGTCTCCCTGTCCAGGGAGTCGTGAGTTCGATTCTCTCCGAAAAGACGTGAAATGTTTTCGCAAAATTTCACATCAATTTGTTCATTTTATGTTTAATTTTTCGGTAGTTGTTAAAGTTGATCAGGGTGTCCCAAAATTCCACTATGTCAGAAAAGTTGGACGCTCCACCTCCAAATGGTAGCTAAGGATGTAACAATCAAACTTTTGTATGGAACTCCGAGAAATGAAGTTTAGAGATTGCTCCGTCGAGATGTTATATCCTACCATTTAGAGATTGAGCCCCCAAGATTTCTGACTAAGTGAAATTTTGGGACACCCTTATGTTGATGCTTTAACAGTAAATAAAAAAAAAATATTTCCTTCTCACCTAAACAATGAAGTAAAGCAGACAAAAAGAGCAAAAATCTATCAACAACTTTAATACATTTACTTCAGCTAGCATGACATTTACTAAAATTTGTGAATTGTGGAATAATAAACAAAACATAGTATTTCATTTTGGACACCCATTTGATGTAAAAACGGTATCAGTCATGAAATACGTAACACTTTTAGAAGATAAAGTTGTTTGGAGACAATGTCACATTACACTCAGAATTAGTTGAAAATTTATCATTAATCCGGAAATAAAAATTTATCCTTAATAAATTGCATTGCAAAACATGACATTTGGTCGGAATCATATTTCCTCAAAAGACATTTTGCCGAATGAATTATTTTTCGGATTCTTGTTCGGAATGGAACAAACTTCAAGTCATTAATATGTGACGAGCCATATTTTGAGATTTTAGTTGATGACTTACTCCCCCACAACATCTTCTGCATTTCTTGCTGTAATTGGTTTTCTTTGTTTAGGGGAATCGAGACGAGCTGATCTAAAATGATAAGAAGTCATCCATGATGTATCTTTGGTCACCTCACTCGATTCGTTTCACCACAAACTCACAAAACAAACCCAATTTTCTAATTTGGATTAATTTTGCTGGAAGTTGCAATAAACTGTTTCATCGTGAATAGGAAAACACATCCTATTCCTTTAGATTCATTTCATTATAAGCGTTTCCTGAATCCATCAATTAGCCCCTAGATTCAACGTATAAGCGCATCTGTTTCAGACAATTCGAGGTGTCCATGCTGAAGGTGTCAGGTTTCGACTCCCGATCGGTCCAGGATATTTTCGTAAAGGAAATTTCTTTCACTTCCCTGGGCATAGTGTATCATCGTACCTGCCACACATTATACGAATGCGAAAAGGGCAACTTTGGCACAGAAAGCTCTCAGTTAAAAACTGTGGAAATGCTCATTGAACACTAAGCTGAGAAGCAGGCCCTGTCCCAGAGAGGACGTAATGCCAAAATGAAGAAGCAGTAGGTTCGTGTCCTATCGTTTTAAGTCTGGCTCCCATGAAGTGTATTGCAAAGGCCCAAGCAACAGGGAACGTTGTTCTGCGCGTATGCGGAATGAGTGTGGTCTTTTGATTCTGTTGCATCAAAGACACATTAAAGACCTCCATGTCCCTTGCAGTTGCCCAAAATTTTATGGCTCAAAAGGTAATCTAGAATGCCGTGCAAAGTGTACTGCGATCTGTCAAACTTGGGTACCTTTTGCACTACCGAGGGACCAAATGCAGTACTAGAAGTGGTACCCAATCTGAGCCCGAGTGGGACGGACCTGGTTGCATGCTCCTGTGGGGCGATAGAAGCAGGATCAATCGTGTTCCGTTTGTAATATGCGAGTACAAAAGGATATTCGTGTGCAGTCAAGAATTAATTACCAACTGGTGAGCGCATTCCATGCTAATAATAACATAGTTTTGTCGTGGTAGTGTTAAATTCATGTAATTTTCAAACAAACTATGGACGTAACTACGTCGTCGAATTGAATAGAAATCCCGAGCACTCAAACCGAAAACTTCCACTGGTTCTTTGCTCTTTAGCAACAGTTAGGCATGAAGAACGATGGCATTTCAAAATAATAAGAAAAAGAAAAGAGCATTACATTTCAATAACTGAACAATCATTTTCTTGTGAATGCACTCTTTTGAAGAAGGATGGTATTCTGAAAGAATTATTATGTTAATATTGCAGAACAATATTACTATTTGTAAAGTACTTGTTTGAAAAATGATCATATTCACAATATTCAAATACTTAGGCCAGTACGGAAAAATCTAATTTCAAGCGATTGAAACAAATACCGTCAGTCCTTCCTTTAATAAATGAGATCATTTAAAAGAAAAAGTTATCCTATCTAGAGAGAGGTATGTATGCTTGAACATTTTGAATAGTTATTATCAACATTAATATTTTATGATTGGCAAAAAAAAAGTTTGATCAAATGTCATGAACTCCAAACCAAGTACCGTAAAACGGGGTAACTTTGATAATGCGGGTAACTTTGATAGTGCGTAACCCACCGCATACTAAATGAAATATCATAATTTCTGTTAATCAGTTAAGCAAAACGAATGCAAAACTAAAGAATATTAGTATGACACTTCATGTAAGAGCGGTTTTCATTCTAATCAAGAACATTTTAGGCTTTTTATACGAATTTAAAAAATTTACACAATTTTAGCATTTTCAAAACGCTTACAAACAATCTGTTCTACGATCACTATTTGATGTAGTTTCGAAAAGTTGGCCACTTATCTTCGATAGCCTAGTTATCATAGAACTTGAATACGGTCTCAAATCTCTTAGCGAAAAGCATATTCACAAACTGGGACCATTTTTGTAATCTAAGTCAGAAATTTCCATATAACGTTAAACGCCTAGAGGTATGCAATGCCCTACAAATGTTCGTTATTCATTCAATTTTGTTCGAATCCTACTCCATTATCAAAGTTACCCCAAAACAGAAAAGCTACTTTTGATTATATGAAAAATTATATATCCATTCAAAATTAATCTTTTGCCAATTTATCGACTGTAATCGATAACTAGGATGCCAGTACTTGTTTTAAAAATATAAATTGTAAATCTTTGAAACAGCATGCAGAAATATTCAAGTTTTCTTCGAAAAAACTATCAAAGTTACCCCGTTTTACGGTATTTCATTGTGCAAAAATTTCAATTTCGTTATTCGTATGTTGTATCAAATGGATTTTCAGTCAGTCTGGCCAAACGTCATTCCACAAAATACCATCCAACGAAGTGTTTAACTTTTTCAATCAAATGTCCATTCGAGTACATGTTCATTCGACGAAAAATCATGCGACGAACTGTCCTAAAGCAAGCCGATATATTATCATTTGAAGATCATTCAATTACTGACATAATGTTAACATGCCTTGCCATCATAGTTGTAAATGGAAGAAAACCGTTTGTTCCGTGTCTTCTTAAACTAGTAAAAATTGCATGTAGAGTTCAATTGAAGGAGAAAAACTTCAATAATTATACCAAATCGAACTAAAATTTTATCTCAGTTTTCGTTTAATTTCAATTTGTTTTTCGAAAACAACAAAATAATTTTTATGATCCAATATAATACTAATGTTACTCCTTAAACGTAACAAGTGAATGGTCCCTTTGATATTAATCATTGTTTGAACGCTTCAATACTATTCAGTAAGAAAATTATTAAAAATTGTAAAAAAAACGATCCCTATTTATGTTTTGACATGTCTCACTTGCCCCGGATATGAAAGAAAATCCGGGATTATTTGGACGAATTAAAGTTTCAGACGAAAACAAATCAAAATGCATGATAAAAGTATGAAGCACTAAAGATGCTCAAAACTTTCTGAAGATAAATGGATTTTTGTTATTATTATCTCATTGCCAGACAACACAAGATACTAAGTATTCTAAAACATACAACGCAAGTTGAAAATGACGCTTATAAAAGAACTGTTACACGGTGTACATGACTTTAGAAGAACAATTTTTTGGGCTCAAAATATTCCTTATGTATTCAAAATTATAGGAGAATATCCCTTTCAAAATCACAATACAAATGAGCTATTCGATATTCCATTCGATCATCCTTAATAGCCTTAAAAGAGGTCTTATACATTAAACCTTCCGAACTTTTGTTTTCTTAAGACAAAAAAAATCTCAAGACATCCTTAAAAGCCGAATGGCAATCCTATAGGCATTTTTAGCTGTGAAGTGTCCATTGATATAACAAATGTAAATAAAGGAGCTCTAATTAAAACTTTCCAGGAATAACGGTAAATGTGTGAATCACTGTAACTCCTGATTCTCTCAAAGAAATAGATATGCTTGGATATCATATCTTTTAAATGCTGAAGTCAAACCTTGTGGTTGGATAATCTAATCTCCCATGTCTTTTTTTATCAATTCTTTTTCGGTGGTGATTTAAATGTGGCCAAAAGACAATGTAGTTTTATATGGGAATCACTGTGGAGAAATTTTGAATAATGTTCCAAATACGTCATTACTGTAATGTAAGTACAAACTTATCATCCCATACAGAAAACTCATTCTTCAAACTTTAATGCAGAATGTTGCTGAAGAAGAAACAAATCATTTTTGAGTTAATTTTGTTTGGGATTTTTGAATCTCACATGAAGCTGAATAATAGCAAGCAAACTCATGAGTTTGTTCTTCTCCTGTCCGTCGGATTGAATTGCTCTCTTCAGCAAATTTCTTCATTATGGTTGGAAGAATGAGTTTCCACTAAGAGTTGATAAGTTTGTACTTGCATTCCAATGCTAAAGTGTTTGGAACATTTTTTTTTTTAATGTATCCATTGCAATTTCCAAGTAAACCAACATTGTCTTTGGGCCACCCTTGAATCATCACCTAGAAAGCTGAAAATTTCACAGAACACTATATTTATTGTAAGGATTATAAGGAAGATATGGGAGGTTGGAATTTCAAACTTTTTCAAATTTGGAATCGCTCTAGTGAAATCTTTTGGGTTGAAAATTGGCAGTTCAGTCTACTGAATTAATCAAAAACAACTATATGTTTTCTTTATCCGACGTTTCGGTCCTTATTGGACCTTTTTCAAGGATTCGAAAGTTTTGTTGTTTTATCGTGAAAATGTTTGTTTAAACGTTCAATCGTCATTTAGGGTTGGTTTTCTCTATTAATTTTGTTTGGAAAACTACTTAGAATTATTGAAAATCGGAATTCGTTCCACTGTTCTTGTCACTGATGCAATTTTTTTTTCAAAATTTTTCAAAAAAAATTGCATCAATGACAAGAACAGTGGAACGAATTCCGATTTTCAATAATTCTAAGTAGTTTTCCAAACAAAATTAATAGAGAAAACCAACCCTAAATGACGATTGAACGTTTAAACAAACATTTTCACGATAAAACAACAAAACTTTCGAATCCTTGAAAAAGGTCCAATAAGGACCGAAATGTCGGATAAAGAAAACATATAGTTGTTTTTGATTAATTCAGTAGACTGAACTGCAAATTTTCAACCCAAAACACCCAATATACAGTCGACCAACCAGTTAGAGTTCTAGTGAAATCTCTCTAAATCAGTTCAAACAAACCACGACTACTTCCGTTTCCCTCGTTGAAATACCTTCTTATTTACGGAGTAGATGCTCGAATACTATATCTTTCGAATCGTAGGTCCACAATTGATGTTCGTTTATTCTCATTTCAGACACACCGTGATGGCGGGAATGCTTTGACATGCAATAGTAGAATTTGAGTAAATTACATCCAAACGACTGAAACTGCACTCCTTCACTGTTTGCTTATGCTTGGTCGCTTATCTCGGGGTCTATTGCACTGTTTTCAACTCTGAACCGTACGGTTTTAATTACACGAAGTTTTCACTGCTTAATTGACCTGCAGTGCACAACTTTTCTTCGTTTTCGATTTAGACTATTCCAACGGAATCTCTGATTGCAGAGGGCACCGTGTTCAGCTTACAACAAATTCAACAAACAATTTCACTATAAATTTTTCACTTGAAAACACACAACTTTCGATTCAGTTGATCGCTTTTGCGCTTTCCACTTGCACTATTCAACCAACGCACATGGTTTTTCCCGGACAGCGAAGGGCAGCATGAATTTTCCCGCTCGCTTTTCCAACCTGCTCACGACGACGCTTCGCATTCGACTGACAAACGACTCGCAATTATTGTTCTATGCTTGTCGCTGAGTGTTGCATCGCACATCCAAAGGCGGCGGGCTTTTCTAGCCGGCTTTATTTCCGTTGAACCTTATCGCGTATTCTCGTCGGGCGGTGAAACGGTTTGATGTCGTGTTTATGCTGCTGTTCGGGCGGTAGCTGCGCTCGGCCATTTCGAACATTCGTCTTCGTGATTCTGAGGACGCATTCTCGGGATGAAGGTGGCAGTCGCTTCGGGATGATTTTTCGAACATTGTCGGTTTATGTTGTTTTGTTGATTGTGAGCTGCAGTAAGCAAAACAGAATGGACGTTATGAATGGGTTTCGCTAACAATGATGATTTGTTGTTAAATTTACGAGAAATAATAACTAGAGGGGTTAAAAAATGCACACTGAAACTTTTTTTCCAAATCCAATTATTTAAACCTTTCGTGTCCCAAAATTTTAATTGGCGAAAAATCTTGGTGGCTCAACCTCCAAGTGGCAGCTTAAACTTTTAGAGGTTGTCTCGTTCAGCTTTTTAAAACATTTTTAACAAATAAAAAATACAATAATTGCTGAGACAACTATAAAAAATCTATCAAAACAAAATAACATCGTCCACAAATTTTGTAATACTGAAAAAGTTGTAGTTTAAAGCATTCAGACCACACAAAAAAAAATTATAAATAGGGTGCCGGTGCCATTAGTGGACTACCTAAGCTATGAAAAATCATAACAAAAAAAAAAAACGAAAAGTCTTAACAAATATTTTTTAGCGTCAACAGAAAGATTTCAACCTCTCTTATATGGGAAAAATATTAAAAGAGTGATAAAACTAATTTTTCAACATAAAATCGCTTGAGCGTATTTTTTGCTAAAAAAAATACGTTTTTTTAGTAGTTGCGCTAGTGCTCCAGTAGTAGACGTTCAGGAATGATACAAGGAATTTTAAACAAAATGGTAAATTTTTACATAGGTTTAACATTTTTCCCTCGGAACAGCAACATCTCTGGGGCTTTTTATTTTTATACACCCATTTTAAAAACTGCTTCCATCCATTGATCCACTAATGGAACACGACTGTAACTATTGGTGCAAGGGAGCAAATTGTTTGCGTGAACTTACTTATTTTTATGACTTTTTGATACAACCTTATTCGTGAATGAAATTTGGCAAATCGACTAAACTAGTGGCGATCTATCCACCAAAAATAACACATGTCGTTATTATCGAAAAACGTATGTTTTATTCCATAGTCCAATCTACTGGTACATTACAACCATTGGTACCGGTACCCTACGTGTTTTGTTTTCATTTCATATGAAAATTTGTATGGTTTAACTTACCCCAACATATCTTTATACCCGGGGTAATTGGTACCTAGCAAAATAAGGACCAGAATCTCAACTTTCTCGACACTTTTCAAACATTTTGTGAGTGAGAAACAAAAAAACATAAGGATAAAACATTGAAAAAATGATTTTCTCCAAAAAGATCAATCTCATAATACGCTCTTAATACATAATACGTAATTGAGAGGGAGAGAAAATCTCTCATTTTTCTCTATACATTTATTTATTATTTGGTTTTGAGATACGAATTTAAAATTTAACTTTGACATAGAAGAAATTTGAAATACATCATTAGAACGACTACTTTTCTATTACCATTGAACTTTGTTTTTACTAAATTTTGTATTTGCCAAAAACAATTCCATTCCATTGAGTGGTTTCCTGCCATGTATAACAACAATAAAAAGTATATTTACAATTTCGTCAATTATTGAAGGTTTACGCGCTACTATTGAATCAAAAGCTTATAAATGATATACTTTGAACATGTTTAATTCCTATTGATGCTATTAGTAAGGAATGTTCAGTTAATATTGAGTACATACCAAAAGTACCTTTCCTTTCTAAAGAATTACGTATCTTATGGTTGATCTTTTATATACATCAAATATACACTTAAAATTAAAAATCTATTATTTATTAATAGTTGTATTACAATGGTTGGCTAACTCATTGGATTGCCGCATGAAACTGGATGGGTCACACTTGCCCGGTTAGTAAGATAACCAGTTAGTGAGTCTCATTTTACAACTTTCTTCTAAGGTTTTCACATTTTTTTAATTATTCTTTCAAATTCATACACACATCAGCAAATATGTTGCCTAAATTTGATCGTGTTGTTAGATTTGCAAAATGTTGACATTTTAAAATTATATTGAACAATTTGTTTGAACTATCGTTTTTTATGTCCCACTTTCCCCGGGGTACCTTATTCGTGGATGCCTGATTAAGCACGCACTCTTTTCTCTCGACAGTTTTCTTTCTCTATCTCCTACCGGGGTTGCCTGGACAAATTTGAACGAAATTTTTCAGAAAGTCCAAATTTGGACCCCCATGTATTAAGTATTGTATTCAAAACAAACTGTTAATAAAAACCTCACTCGGTGGAGCAGTTTTTTCCAAAGTTGCTGATAAATCTTAAAACAAGATTAGTTATTTCTAGTGTCTGCTACGTTGGCTGGTATAAACACAAAGTGGAATAAGAGAAAAACTCAGCAATCACAGAAAAAGAAGACCGTCTTCGCGAGTCTCGTTTCAGGTTAAAATTCAACACAAATTTTTAAAGAAAATATAGAGGTAAAGCGGTAAACTTGCAATTTTTTTTTTGTAATAACGAGAACCATCCCAAGTAACCACAAGCATTATAACATTGCACGTATTCTACTGCATGTCAACAACATTGATGTTACATTGCTTTTATTCGACATATTTCAAGAGTTGTCAAGCAATAAAGCATTAACTCTACATTACAAATGTATCAATGCACTAATATCACTTTATAAATTGCACTGCTGAGCGGTTCCACAGAAAATGACGACTTTTTTCCCAAATTTCATTTTTATATTTTTTGATTTGGATGAAATTTTGCACATGCTTTCTTTATGCCCAAAAATGCCTTTTTGCATCATCGGCTCGCCATTTTGACTCTAGCCTTACTTTTGAGAAGGGCCTAAGAAAAAAATCCTTAATAATTTTAAAAAAATTATAACTTAGAAACGGTTTGTTCGATCAGTTTGGTGCCTTCCGCAAAGTTTTAGGTTATTATTGGAACTATCTGGAAAAAATATACACTGTAAAAAAAATGTTGTAATTTTTTATATATCAAAAATAAAGTTTTAAAATCAATTTTCTTAAAAATCGTATTTTTGATTTTTTTATTTTTTTTATATGTTAAAGTAGACAAAAAATGAATTCTTTTGCACAGTGGGTCAAGATGGAGAAATCATGGACAAAAAAGTTATGATTTTTTGAAAAAAGGTGAATTTCTGAAAATGGTCATAATAAACTTTTTAAATATTTTTAAACTCGATATTATGAAAGTACGCAAAATTTACAACAAAAAAGGTATACATAAAAATCACGCTAACTTTTACCGTTTTAAAGATACAGCGATTTTAATACAAAATTATGATATAATTTTCAATTTTCGGTCATTATAATATAACTTAGAAACAGTTTGTCCGATCAGTTTGGAGTCTTCCGCAAAGTTTTAGGTTATTGTTGGGACTATCTGGAAAAATATATATACTGTAAAAAAAATGTTGTATTTTTTTGTATATCGAAAGTAAAGCTTAAAAATCAATTTTCTCAAAAATTGTATTTTTGATTTTTTTTTATATGTTAAAGTAGACAAAAAATGAAGTCTTTTGCACAGTGGGTCAAAATGGAGAAATCATGGACAAAAAAGTTATGATTTTTTTAAAAAAGGTTGATTTTTCAATATGGTCTAAATAAACTTTTTGAAAACAAACCGTTTCTAAGTTATATTATAATGACCGAAAATTGAAAATTATATCATTATTTGGTATTAAAATCGCTGTATCTTTAAAACGGTAAAAGTTAGCCTGATTTTTCTGTAAACCTTTTTTGTTGTAAATTATTAAGGATTTTTTTCTTAGGCCCTTCTCAAAAGTAAGGCTAGAGTCAAAATGGCGAACCGATGATGCAAATAGGCATTTTTGGGTATAAAGAAAGCATATGCCAAATTTCAGCCAAATCAACAAATACAAAAGTAAACCGACATTTGAATTCAAATGGAACCGCTCTGCTGCACTAATGTTACTTTATAAATTGCTTCATTGCTTTATCGTCGTTTTTGCATTAGTGCAACTGTAAAAGTGCCCTTTTCCACTTTTAAACTACTTTAATGGTAGGACTACGGCGATGCAGTTGCATCATATATGCAATGATATAATGCTCCATGGTTACTTGGGATCTACGGATAGTTCGAAAATTGATCGTATAGGTGGCGCCACAATGGAACTTTTTACAGTGACGTTCTAGAACTTGGCATGTTCGGCAAAGTTGTTCATTTCGATGAAATAAACAACTTTCTCCAAGACGTCAAAATTCCACAGCCTACTATTTTAGAATTATCAGCAACATTAGACCTTGTATGCGAAAAAACGAGTTTTTTCCACCAAGTAGGTCATTTTTTCTTAAGAACCAAGCATGATTATATTGTTTGTTTATGAAAACATAACAAATACGAATTTTGTGGGGAAAATTTTATAATATAATGCATACAAATTAATAAATACGACAAACCTGAAATTTTTTTGAACCCTATTATTTTTAAAAGCACAAAAATCTGCAAGCTCAAATTTTCAGGTAAACTAGAACAATACTAGATGGAACGAATTGTACACGGGAAAAAATTCTGTGGTAAAATTTACTATTTTAGCTGACTACGCCCATTCTTGAAACTACCATGGAATTTCAGACCAATTTACTATGTTTACGGTACATCCCACCACATTACTGGTACATTTGACGGAAATTATTTACAACAATCTGATTTCGACTACAGACATGGTAAAATCAATCGCATTTGTGGTCTGCTGAAAATTGCCGGTGCGAGCGCTTAAGTTAACCCCCTTAAATGGTAGTTTTTACCGCACATTTTTTTTTTGCGTGTACGATTAACTCAGTTTGAAACGCGATTCTGTGCTAATATTCTGTTCACCACAAAGCACGACGGGGACACAATTCTCAACTTCTGGTAAGTACAACGTTTCCTTCTTCTTTCAGGGACTCTAGTTCTCTTTATTTCACAGGTAAGGCTTTTTAAGTTGAACCGCACTTTATTTTTTTTTTTAACTTATTTAATTCTACTTCTACTTAAACTAACATAACTGCAATGTTCACACTAATTCAAATTATAGAATTTCACCTCGAGTAGGTGGTAAACTGACCACTCGTTTGTTGATTCTCTTCTTCGCTGATTGATGATGGTAGTAGATGGGGTCGAGTTGTCGTCGTAAAATAAGAGACCGAACACGATTCCTCTTCGGCTTTTATAACGGGTCGCTCCACCATAAACATGGTTGACCGGATAGAGCGAAATAGTCGATCCTCTTCGCGTATGCGAACATACTGGCCCCGTCAGAAACCGCATTTCTGACAGTTGCTGAGTTGAGCTGTTTTCGGTGATATCGACGAAAATATGACGTACGGGTATCAAATAACTTATCAACATTCGTTGCCTCTTGTCTCGGTTCGGGATCGATCTCGACGATTGACGACGAAGATGTTTGTTGCGAGTAAACATGCAAAGAGATAAGACCCGGTAGCGGGTTACGACGAAAATATGGAATTGTACAGGTTCTTACCTGATCCACTAATTATTGAAGCCCTTAATTTCATTTTAGGTGTTGCCGGATAAGATTCAGCTGCTGAAATATCGATTGGTTGAGGAGAGAAGCGATGGTGGAATCATGATGATTTTGTATGGCTGATATCAGCGTGGATGGTGGAACATTCGATTGTTGACGATGAACCAATTGTAGCTGTGATTGCGATGGAAACGATGATGCGAATTTTGATGTTGATGACGGATGCTTGATGTAATGGGCGTCGATTCCTTGAACCAACAGTATTCCAAATCGGTGGTCCATTGGTCAAAATTCATATTAATATTTTCAAATTTATTTTTGTACGCTACAAAAATGATAATTTTTGTCATAAATAGGTAACAAGATCACATGAAACCAATATTTTTTTTAAATTATGAATTTATCTGCTTAGATGTCCGGTACTGGGGGATCTCCCCCTACACCAGGGTTCACTTTCACACAGGTAAGTTTATTGAGTTCAAACGCACTTTATTTTTCTAACTTGGTTTAATTTAACTTGACTTAATTCTATAACAACTACGTAGCTTAGCACTGATGATAATTCAAATAACGATAGTGGCAAACTGATCACTCTCGCTCGCTGATGATGATGGTTGCAGACGGTGTCGAGTTGTCGTCGTAAAAGAGACCGAACACGATTCCTCTTCGGCTTTTATAACGGGTCGCTCCACCATAAACATGGTTGACCGGATAGAGCGAGATGGTCCAAAAACGCAAGTTTCTGCAGGGATTCATTATCGATGAAAGATAATGGTTGATGCTATCGGTGATGATCAAGCCGCTCATACTCGTCGCGTAGAACCTCTTCGCGTATGCGAACATTCGCGAAGCAGTACCTGTTGTGGCAGATGATCTGCGAATGTGGACGGGACAGCAAGCCGTTCAACCGGCACCATAAACGGGCAGATTTATCGAGAGGAATGCTTGTAGAAGCGCTTGCTGCCCTTTCTCTGCTCTCACCGAGGTCCCACGCTGTTCTGGCCGGATCTCGCTCCGTGCCATTACGCCAAGCCTGTAATGGATTGGTACAAAGCGAAAAGCGTTACTGTGGTCCCGAAGGAGGCAAACCCGCCAAATACACCAGAACTTCGTCCGATCGAAAAGTTTTGGGCGATAATGAACAAGAAGTTGAAGAAAAGCGAAAAAACATTCAAAACCGATTTAGCTTTGAAGAAAAACTTGGAGGAATTGTTTAAGCATGTACCAGCATTAAGCTTGGAGGAAGAAGTTCAATTTTTTTTTTCTTTTATTAGTATGATTCCAAACATTACATTCATTATTTCTTATATCTAGGTGTTCTGTGTTAATAGACAACACTATCATCCTAATTTGGTAACACAAATCTAAGATTTTATTAACATTTTGTTAACAACATATTACATTTCATTTGCCGTAGCAGTTCAGATTTTTTACAGGTGAGTTGATTTCACCTGCATATAAGAGAAAAAAAATGTTTTGAATATACTTAACCTATTTTAACCTAAACATATAACGCATTAATCGTGGCAATAGAAGATTGTAACGAATTTTGCCTGAAATTATAAATTATTTTATTTAACATTTGTTCCAATGTTTCAACATTGGATATTTTATGTAACTCATTGGTACTATACCAGGGAGGAAGCCTCAGAATCATTTTCAAAATTTTATTTTGTATTCTCTGCAGAGCTTTCTTCCTGGTATTACAACAGCTAGTCCATATTGGTACAGCATACAACATGGCTGGCCTGAAAATTTGTTTGAAGATCAAAAGCTTGTTCTTAAGACAAAGTTTTGATTTTCTATTAATAAGTGGATAGAGACATTTTACATATTTGTTAGATTTGGCTTGAATGCCCTCAATGTGATTTTTTAAAGTTAAATTCTTATCTAGCATAAGCCCTACATACTTAACTTCATCTGACCAATTTATTGGAATCCCTCTCATCGTGACAACATGTCTACTTGAAGGTTTCAAATAAAGAGCTTTTGGTTTATGTGGGAATATTATTAGTTGAGTTTTGGAAGCATTAGGAGAAATCTTCCATTTTTGCAAGTATGAAGAAAAAATATCCAAACTTTTTTGCAATCGACTACAGATGACACGCAGGCTTCGTTCTTTAGCAGAGAGGCCTGTGTCATCCGCAAACAAAGATTTTTGACATCCCTGAGGTAGCTCAGGTAAGTCAGATGTGAAAATATTGTATAATATTGGTCCCAAAATGCTGCCTTGAGGAACACCAGCTCTTACAGGAAGTCTTTCAGATCTGGAGTTCAGATAATCAACCTGAAGTGTACGATTTGACAGATAACTTTGAATTATTCTAACAATGTATGTTGGAAAATTAAAGTTTTTTAATTTTCAATCAAACCTTCATGCCAAACACTGTCAAATGCTTTTTCTATGTCTAGAAGAGCAAGACCAGTAGAGTAGCCTTCAGATTTGTTGGAACGGATCAAATTTGTTACACGTAAAAGTTGAATTTTCGTTGATGTGGGCCATCATTCTGTTCAAAACAACCTTTTCAAAAAGTTTACTGATGAAGGAAAGCAAACTGATTGGACGATAGCTAGAAGCTTCTGCAGGATTTTTGTCTGGTTTTAAAATTGGAACAACCTTAGCATTTTTTCATTTGTCAGGAAAATATGCTAATAAAAACATTTGCTGAATATATCAACTAAAAATGATAAGCTATTTTCTGAAAGTTTCTTGATGAGGATGTAGAAAATTCCATCATCGCCAGGAGCTTTCATATTTTTGAATTTTTTGATAGTAGTTCTCACTTCTTCCAAATCAGTCTCCCAGACATTTTCGAAAACGTTCTCTTGATTGAGAATATTTTCGAAGTCCTGAGTAACTTGATTTTCAATTGGACTAGTAAGTCCTAAATTAAAATTGTGCGCACTTTCAAACTGCATAGCAAGTTTTTGAGCTTTTTCGCAATTAGTTAGTAATAATTTGTTTTCCTCTTTCAACGCCGGTATTGGCTTCTGAGGTTTTTTCAAGATTTTAGATAATTTCCAAAAGGGCTTAGAGCCAGGGTCCAATTGAGAAATTTTATTTTCAAAATTTTTGTTTCTTAATTGTGAAAAACGTGTCTTGATTTCTTTCTGCAAATCTTGCCAAATAATTTTCATAGCAGGATCGCGAATGCGTTGAAATTGCCTTCTCCTCACGTTTTTAAGACAGATCAAAAGTTTAAGATCATCGTCTATAATCACGGATTCAAATTTTACTTCACATGTTGGAATTGCAATGCTCCTGGCTTCAACAATGGAATTTGTTAAAGTTTCAAGAGCATTGTCAATATCAAGTTTTGTTTCTAAAGAAATGTTAACATCAAGATTAGAGTCAACATACGTTTTATACATATTCCAGTCGGCTCAAAAATAATTGAAAGTGGAGCTAATAGGATTGAGAATCGCTTCATGGGATATTTGAAATGTAACAGGGACATGATCAGAATCAAAATCAGCATGAGTAATCAATTTTCCTTTTTCCAAATTCTCGTTAGAATTTTTGGAATGTAAAAAATAGCCAAAAAAACACAAATTTGACTTGAGGCACCTCCTAGTCTTCTCCAAATTGGATGAAAATTTGTCTGGTAGTATGTTTTAGAATTGCAACTAGGACTAGGGGGTGACTGGTTGAATCCCAGAAATTTTGATTTTTGTGAAACTGTCTAATCAGCATGAGTAACTAATTGGCTACAAAGATGACTAGAGTCGGTTAAGACCAAGTCAATCGTAGATGGATTTCTAGAAGAGGAAAAACATGTAGGGCTATCAGGGTATTGAATTGAGAAATATCCTGAAGAGCACTCATCAAATAAAATTCTGCCGTTGGAATTACTTTGAGAATTATTCCATGACCGATGTTTGGCATTAAAGTCACCAATGACAAAAAAAAATTGACTTATTGCGAGTCAATTTTCGCAAGTCAGTTTAGAGCAAATTCACAGGTTTTTTCCCAAGACGGTGTCCAAGAAGGATTACCACCGCTAGCTTTCGCCAACGGGTCCAACGAAAAATCGAAGGTACGGGTCCAAACAAGGATCGTAAAGGGATCAATAGCAGAAAAAAAAGTACTGAAAAGTCTTGTTTTAGTAGCACTGAAAAGTTAGTTTTAGCACTGAAAAGTACTGTTTTTGTAGCACTGAAAAGTACTGTTTTATTGCTTTAGGTAGTTTTTTAAAAAAAAACTTCCAAGAGCAGAGAAAATTCGTGTACGCACAGCACGAAGGTACGATGCGCACTGAAAATTTTGAAAATGATTCTGAGGCTTCCTCCCTGGTATAGTACCAATGAGTTACATAGAATATCCAATGTTGAAACATTTGAACAAATGTCAAATAAAAAAATCAATAATTGCAGGCAAAAATCGTTACAATCTTCTATTGCCACGATTAATGCGTTATATGTTTAGGTTAAGTTAGGATATTATGCCAAAACATAGCTTATATATAGTTATTTAATCCCTGAAAAATTGAGATGCATCTGATGCAAAATGAATTTTTGGTGATCATTTTTTTTGTGTCTCATTTTTCCGAATCCAGTCTTTATACACTGACTTGCTATAGTATTACTTGTTTGGTTGTTGGAAATATTCAGAATGGCTCCTAAAACATATAGTCGTATACAGCATGTGGAGAATTCGAAAAAACAAACAATAAAATAAATAAAATAAACTTCTAATGTGTAGTTATTGCATCTATCCACCCATTTAAAATGAATTTTACAGTATGAAACTCAAAAATAAAGATAACAAACGAAACACGCAATGCCAATGATAAGTGCGAATTAGCAATCTGCTATCATCAATGAAATACAAAACATGAAAGAGTCGGTAACAGCTGTGATTGAGAATTCGCAAGAATTCGATCTTAAACGAGTTCAAAAAATGTAATGCTGAAAACGATCAACTAAAAAACAATGGTTTGCTGCTGGTCCCTAAATTAGAAGCTTATTCAAATAATAATGCAACAAGCATTCCGGCTAATTTTTTTTTCATGGTGTATCGCAAAAGAACAAAGATAACGTTTAGAAGATTGTCTGTAATGTGATCAATTATGTTCTGGTCTGTGTTTTGGCGTATTGTGAATACCGAGGTGAAGGGGTTCAATTCCCGTTCCAATCGGAGGAAACATTGCGTCAATCTAGAAATTATTCAGTGGACACTTGTATTTCTTATGTCCGTTTTCTAGTGTTAGTAATGTGCAGTCTTTGCAGCCTTTAGTTGAATATTTTATTCTATTCTTCTTGGACTTGAGAACTCACTGCACCTTCTGCTCTACTGCTGTTGTTGTAGTCAATAAAGTGTTACCGTACTTTCAACACCTTAATGAACAAATTGAAAATAGGGTATTCCAACTGTCACTGCAATGAGTTTCCCAAGAGAAATTAGCGGCTTTAAAATTAAATTATACCATCCCGTCGAGTGGATTCCTTATTCCGACATGTACAGAGGAATACACATCTACTATTTTCAACGATTGTGGCCACAATGCGACTAGCCCCCCGACACGCGTCCTAGGATATTCATACATATACATGGCGATGATTAAACCCAGCCCAGACTTCACCCAGCAACCAACAGCGCACTGCAATGCAATGGATCCGGTGCATTTGACTGACATTGCTTCATCACTAACGGCACCCGAGCAGATGCAAAAGGCTGAACAAGATCATAATTTGTTGTCGTCATGTTTACTGTAGATCATAATCATATATTTGTTTGTTTAAGATAAGAGATGTATGTTTCTCAATATCTTAAGATATTATAAGATGAACATAATACCTGGCAAATTCATTGACTGACCAATAAATCAATCTCAAAATTGATCTGCTAGATAACAAAGAACAAAAAACAAAAAGTCGAAACCCAGCATCGATTAATTGACCTTCAATTTCACCAACAGGCATGATAACCATTCGACTATGCCTCACAGTTGTACGAGGAAGGCAATAAAAGCATAATTTTCCTAGCCGTCTGAGGCTACTTGTTGCTCTAGTTGGTTGTCGTGACGTCACGCTACTCAGTTACTCTATTTTGATAGTGAATGTGTTTTGTTCCATGACAAGGAACTAATTTTTATCTTGTGTACATAACGATTTGATCTATTCGAGATATGATTTTGACATTGTCGTCTGCTCGGGCATTGCAGTGCAGTGGCAGAAGACAGATCAGGGAATGAGCTGCGCTGTTCTTATCTAAGTTCAGGATTTGAATGGCGGACGGATAGCCGGCCGGATGTGGATGGCGGTTATTTCGAAGCGCCAAGCCGAACACTTCCCGCATTGTTTCGCACAGTAGGAAAGTTGCAAAAAGACAGAGCACTTTCCGTTGGACGCGTTGACATTCGGGGTGTTGAACACACACGCCAAGCACACGGACCAGATGGCAGATGAGACGACGACGACTCCCCCCTGGAGAGTTAGGGCATCTCATATCAGAACTAGGACATCAACGACGACGATGCAACTTCCTATTGGAAGCAGGGTAGCTCGTGCTGCTGTTGAACTGCACTAGATGCGTGGGGCCACGTGTGAGCTCCTCTGTGGGTTGCTGGAGGATTGCGAAAGTCGGTTTGTTTTCTTTCGCAATATGCAGTTTTCCTCTCGCCTCCCAATCCTGTCGCGTACAATTAGACGTTCGGTAGTCATGTGATTGCCGGAGCAAAGGCTGCTGTTCAGCACGACAATATCTGACTGAAACACAAGCCGGGAGCTTTAAACTAAAGCAGCTTTTGTTGGATTGATGGGACACAGCTTTGGTTTATTGTTTAGTTTAAGCCTTTAATGTATTAGATTTGAAAAATAATATATTTTTTATTTCAACTCATATGTCACATTCCTGAGCATTACAAAAACTGTTTTGTTTTATTTCATTTTGTATTAGTAGTAAATCACTCATTTTTCGATATTGAAAAAACTTTCAAATGAAAAAAGGTAATCTGAAAGTGGAAAATTTTTGACAAATCTAGTATATGACACAAAACGTAACGTAATGCAATCCGGATCGTTCTATTAGATGGCAGATAAGCTCAAATAACTTCTTCTCATTGCCACAAACTAAATTATTGCCCATGAATTGACATTTGTTTTCTACGATAAGGGCTTAACCAATATCAAGTTATTAAAAGTTTTAAATAAACGTGTTCAGTGTTTGTTTTGTTTCAGGCATCCAAGCAAGGCACAAGCCTTGTCGTTGGCTGAAAAGAATTAAATGATTAACCATACTGTTGCTTTTGTTTGGGATTTGAAGTATGAGGCCGCTTCATGGGTGGATTAATCAAATCCGGATTAGTGCTATCTCTAAACCTTTTTGCGTCAATAGCTTGCGTACGTAGGAGAATGGATCAGAAAGTAATGTTTGCTGGGGATTTGGTATTGGTTTAATCTACGCACATATTTATTATTATTTTTTATACAATAAAATGATAACCAAAAATTTTTGCAATTTTGTTTAGCAAATTTAAACACCGAATAATTTTAGTGAACCTCGAATTAGGTTAAATAAGAAGAAACAATTGCACATCAAAAGTTTACAATGCGTTTTCAACACTTCTTTTTTGAATTTTGGAATTTTCTCTGATTTCTGTTGGTAGGGTCGGTGTTCCCTTAGTGGACAGTCCCCTATAGTCGCACTAGTGACTTTTCACGGCCGTTTTGCTATAAATCTTTTCAAAACTTTTTTTTAACATGAAGGCCAGGACCTATTTATCTAAGTACCATTGATTTACATCTTGATTTTGCTCAAAAAGTTATGGAAAAAAATATTTTTGCTTAACATTTGAGCTCCCTTGCGACTGTAGTAAACCTATTGTTCCTATAGTAGCACTACTGAGAGAAAATATTTTTTATTATACGAAATAATTGATGAATTAGTAATATTTTTTACATCAAACGAAAGCTTAAGATTCACACTTTGTAGGAAAAATATAAAAGTTTTGTAAAAATACGGTTTTGATAAGTATTTTGCCGACGCCGTGATGCTAGTGCTACTATAGGAACAGAAATTAGAAATAGTGGTACTATAGGCACATGTATTCCTGTAGTGGCACACGCGATAATAAATACAAACATTTGAGTTTTCGTAGGTTTTATATTTTTTCCACAAAACCAAGATAAAAATCTGTCAGATGATGTAAAAATAATTTTTCGATTTTATACGAATTTTTGTTCTTAGCTATACGGCTATTGGTACATTGACCCTAATACATGAAATGCCTTATATCAATTAAAATGCTCTTATACAATTAGTTCGGAGTGTGCATCACTTATGCAAATCAAATTTTATTAAACAAAACTCTGTGTAGCTCAAAAGTTAATTGAAATTAAAACCCGATCTCTTCACAAGTGAATTGAAAATTCAAATTGTTATTCCTGACGGCTCGTGGCAAGACCTCTTCCACTACAATCGTTCGTCTGTCTTCCTCGTATATGATTGCATGAATGAATGAATGACAATGAACCAGCATATCGCGGGGGTGGATCACCAAACGCATGTAGATCTTACGTTGTGCACTGACGATGAAACTCGCTAGATTTGCTAATGACGACACTATTTTCTTGCGCCAAATGAAGCAATTTGTTCGCAAGCTCTCGCCGGGTTCCGTCTACTACCAAATGCTCTAGAATACGCGGCCAAGGTATTAATGTTATTCATCGTCTTTGGTCGTGTTTTGATAGAATGCAATAGTGCCGTTTCCCGACAAAGTGACATAAGCGCCATTTTAATTTTCAGCGTGTTTTGTCCTAGGAGCAGATCCCCAAGTACCGAATTATTGTACTACTTTTCTCCGAATGTCGTTTCCCTGAACGCCCATTTCTCCGAAATGTTTTTGATGCTCAAAATTGTCATAACTTTATACATTTCAATACGGTAAACGAACCGGTTATTTGATAGGCACCTTTCTTTATTTGATCGGTGGTTTTTTAGAGTTTCACCATTGTAAGATTTTTTTTAGCAACATGTGTTAAGCCGACAGTGACCCAATATCTTCTTCTTTTGATTGGTTATCGTTCTTCCCAGTTCGCTACCCTGCCACTGCATGAAGAATTCTCTCTATCTTTTCTGAGCAGCATCACTTTTCGGGGAAACGGTTTTTTCGGGAAAGTAGCATTCGGTGAAAAAGGTCATTTGGGGAATTGACGTTCGGGGAAAGGATAATCAGGGTAAAGTAGCATAATCGTACAGGACAGCTTAAAATTAAATAAAATTAAAATGCTTTATGAGAATACAAGAAAGCTATTACAGAGTATAATGATTGCCTGGAATAACAAATCTATGAAAATGACTGCAATTTTCAGGAATTGTTTTGTTGCACAGAAAATAATATTTGCATTGATTGCATCCGCTAAATAAGTCAAATTCGTAATGATTTAGTATACGGTTCATTTTATAAGGTAAACCCATTGCTCACCTAGTTTTTGTAGCTACTTTTAATGAATATTTTCTCAGTTTTATAACGGTAATCGCAGAATTCAAAACGAGCGGTGCGGTGAAAAAACGGATTTTCTTACGAAATTCAAAATAGCAGCCAAATTCAAACTGACCGCCAAAAATTTTTCAACTTTAAATGAAAGGTACATGCTTCCTCTACACGATTCCATAAAGTTTTCATTGTATATTCAGGGAAATATGACGTACACTACCCACCATAAGTATGGAATCGCAATACCTAGTATTGCAACACCCCAGTTGAATATTGCAGAACTCCGAAAAGTTCAGCATCACCTAAAAACTATAATATTTATGATGTAGTGTCTCGGAATCTTTACTCCCTGCAAAGTTGCGGTCTTCGGTTAAGTTGTTCAGCAGCCTTATGGCATTCATTAAGTGAGAATTTCAATGCACAATTTAGCCGTTACGTGGCGCTAGTGTGCATGTAATTTATTCATATTCCAGTAGACTCTATCTCATGATCGTGGCCACCTAGAAAGCTGTTGTTTTCGGCAAACTCGTTAAGAAGCTTGAAAGCAATTTAAGAAAGCACTGTTTGGTTGACAATTCTGTCGCTACGTGGTGCTAGTGTGCATGAAATTTGGTCATATTCTAGCAGGTTCTAGCGCATAATCCCGACTACCTAGAGAATTTGTGTCTTCAGCAAAGTTGTTCAGAAGCTTGAAAGAAATTTGAGGCAGCAGTGTTTAGTGAGCAATTTTGCTACAACGTTTTGCTCATTTGTATGTGAATACATAATATTTTAGCAGGTTTTGCGTGATTTCGGGATGGTACCACTTACCGTTTATATGTAGTTGCTCCATTAAGTATTGCAACGCTTCATTTGAATCTTTACTACACTCTTAAAAAGTGAAGCATCACCAGGAAGGAAATTTACGATGAAATATATCAAAACCTTTATAAATTGCCATGTTTTGGTTTTGAACTTATTTGACCCAAAATGTTTATTGGATTAAATAGTATAAGTTATAATTTTATCACCTTTCAAGCTGTTTCATATTCTGATCTTTACCATTTATATCTAGAAGAATAATGTTTTCATCATAGTTGTTCAAACTACCAAAAGCAAATCAAAGTTGCGGGATTTGTTTTTAAATAACAGTATTGGCAAGTATAAAGTAAACTATAGCTGACTTCCATACAAAACGGTCAAGTTTGGAGACCGCTATCACAGCGTTCTGCTTGATAATTTATTTATTTATTTATTTTAAATAGTTTTGAATGTTTGTTTTTAAACAGTGTTGTCTTAAATTGCTTCTGAAAAATTTGACTGAAAACACGAACTTTCTCGGTGGTCAGGATGATGAGCTAGAGCTACCTAGAATATGACCAAATTTACACGCACACTAGCACCACGTAGCGGAAAAATTTCCAACCAAACAATGCTGCCTCAAATTGATTTGAAGCTTTGCTGAAGACATTAACTTTCTATTTAGTCGGGATCATGAGCTAAAGCCTGCTGGAATATGATCTTAGTTACATGCACACTAGTGCCACGTGGCGGCAAAATTTTCAACAAAAAAAAAAAAAAACAGCACTGCTTCAAATTGATTTCAAGCTTCTGAGCAACTTTGCTGAAGACATGAAATTTCTATCGTTTTGATTCATATTACGGACAGCTTTTAATTACGGACAATCTTCTTAGTATGAGAAACACTTCACACGAAATGTTTCAATTTCTGCCGTTCAAAAGTTCGCACTGCTGTAGCTTGTTCTATTGAGCATTTTTCATCGATATCTATGAAAGTTAACATTGCTCAACTGCATTAGACGTCTGTTTAGTGGTTTAGCGATTTCAATTGATAATCTTGATTTATGGTTTTCATGAGCTGTCCGGAATTACAATGTAAGTACACATTTGTATTTGTTTAAAATTATTCACGTTGCGGAATTAAAATCTTCGCACACAGTTCGAAAGCTAATTGTTTTCAAGACTCGATAATGCGGAGGTCTCATACAAACTGATTTATTAAATATGCTTTTTGATCAGTTTTACTCCACTGAGGCCTTAAGTGTTCGTAATATGAATCAAAACGGTAGGTGCTCATGATCATGAGTCGAAGTCTACTGGAATATAGCCAAATTACATGCACACTAGCAAATTCAAACTTCTGAACAACTTTGCTGAAGACACGAACTTCCTAGGTGGCCAGGATCATGAGCTAGAGCCGGCTATAACATGACCAAATTCCATGCACACTAGCGCCACGTTGCGGGAAACTTTACAACCAAACAGTGCTGCCCAGTGAATTATATGTAGTTATATGTAACTTTACTGAAGACACGAACTTTCTAGGTAGCCGGGATCATGAGCTAAAGCCCACTAGACTATAATCAAATTATATGCACGCTAGCGCCACGTAGCGGCAAAATTACGCATTAAAAATTTCACCCAATGAACGCCATAAGGCTGCTGAACTTTGCCGAAGACCGCAGCTTTGTAGAAAGTAAAGATTCCGAGATGTCACAGTATAAATATCATAGTTTTAGGTGATGCTAAACTTTTTAGGGGGTGTTGCAATACAAGGTGATGCGATGCCATACTTATGTATGTCACGTGAAAAAATACTTGGGTAGTATATTTCAATACCTAAGGTTTATAAAAAATTGAGCTTTTACGTAAACTGTTTAGCTAGCTGGCGTACGAAGAGTCCACTAACTTGAGTAAACTACGAGTTGTCCGTGCGGTTTCTTCTTTTTTGAATGTGGATATAAAGCTTTAACTCTTCAAAAGTATGATTCTTCCACATTTCATAGCCTGTGATTTTATTCTTCCGATATCTTCAATGTATGCTGAATCTAGATTACGAATAGCTCTTAATCACTCTTAATGCTTGCTTAATGCTTGTAGTATTCGGCCTTGATAAGTATTCTAGTGTCACCCATCTTCAGCATTACTTGTTAGGAAGTCCATTCGACAAATTTGCTCCATTAAGATGCTGCTTATTTTTACTTAAACTTGTGACACATAAAACTCCAGGTTATTTTTACGAAAAACTTAGGCCTTTGAGAAATTCCCGTGCAAAAAATATGCCATTCCGCGACACAGCACATCCTCTTATGGCAATTCCTTTTTCGTGAGAGGCGTATCCTATTGGAATTCATTTGCGATCAGTGATATAAATTGCAATTCTAACGATACCGTCAAACGGGGCTTCTATTGACATTATTTCCACATTCTTCAACTTTGAGGATTTGTAACTCTTAGAATTATGAATAGATATTGATAATTCTTGCATATATTTAAGTTGTATATGTACGTAACAAATGTGCAAAATATGAGGCAAATCCATCAAGAAATCACAAAAATGCTTGAACAGTGAAAAAAGTGTGTCCTTCAAGACAAAAAAGGGGCTACTTTGGACATTTAATAATGGAATAATGGAATTATTTTTCCTTATAACTTTCAAACTTATTCTATTGATTATCGTCCATTGTGATGTTATTGAACGTTTTTCATTGATGAACATAATTTAGAAAATTGCAAAGCTCGGAACAATTACACATATATAACAAATTTCTACGAAATATGCCATTCACTATTTTCAGTTTGCAGTATGAAACATAAACTTTCAAGTTCCTCTTAAATTGAATTATCAGTTACGAATGCTTGATTTTTAAGTTGACATATACAAACGATATAGCTAGCTACAAGGTACTGCGATGATTAATGAGTTATGTACAAAAACTGGTTTATATATTCTTACTGTTATATGAACGATATGTAGAAGGATCACATTAATACAAGTAACTAATTTAATACAAGTAAGTAAATTTCATTTAAAACGAATCTATGAAGTGAAGTTTTGCAAGATCGTTAAGAAGTAAAAGTTTGCTTTTGTAATATGCTTTAACTTCTTAGCAGTTTAGAGCTGCCTTAAGAGTAGTTTATGTTAGCAATTGAAGGATACAATTGTGGGTCAGTAGTGTTTGATCCGTTGAATCCGTTGCATGCTCCTCTGAGGGCGAGCTTCGGAATCCGGATCACGCGATCCGCGATTTCGGAAGAAAAAACGAAAACAAAGTGCGGGTGAAAAAAAAAAGAAAAAAAAAAGAATCGACGCGTCAGTAGTGTTTGATCCGTTGAATCTGTTGCATGCCCCTTTGAGGGCGAGCGCCGGAATCCGGATCCATTGTGTCCGGATCGCGTTTTTTGGAACAAAAACGAAAACAAAGTGCGGAGTTCTGTTTGATTTTCCGACCTTGACGCTTGCTCCTGCGGGAGCGAGTGACGAGGGCAGGATCAAACATGTCGCGCGTCGGTCGAGTGAAGTGAATAAGTGCCGTGATCGGTTAGTTCCGTTTGATCTTTCGACCTTGACGCTTGCTTCTGCGGGAGCGAGTGACGAGGGCAGGGTCAAACATATGTGCAGTGCGTCAAGAAAGCCCGAGCAGTCGTCAGTTGTTTTCCCTCTCGGGTCGTGCGCCTATTTTCTCTGAGTGCTTTTATTTAGCCGAGCAAACGAGTTAAGCTGAAAGTGGATTGTTGCTGCTCAGTCAAGGATGACGGATCAATTGGTGAGCTCGTTTCATGCTACTATTTCTAATCTATAAAATATGTGTGACTGCACATTTGATCGTTACAATGGTGGGACGTAAATATGATTTTTCAACAAACTATGAATGGTTCGTCACTGTGAGTGTCGACACAAACTCTGATTTATTAATTATTTATGTTTAACATTTTTTTATTTTCAGAACACCCCTTTTTTACCTTTATTTTTGTAATTAAAAAAAAATTCAGTGGTTCGACACTACAAGTGTAGACTTGCGAAAGGTCACTTTATTCAACAAACTTTGGATGGTTCGCCACTGTAAGTGTCGGCATAAGAATAAGAGTGTTCTATGATGTTCCAGCCAATCGAGTTTTTTGTTTCTTTTCAAATAAGTACAATATAATAACACATGCTTTCGTCCTGACAGCTGTAGGAATGTTACATTTAGGTATTTGTTCAACAAACTTTGAATGGTTCGTCACCTCAAGTGTCGGCATAATTTTCCTCTACATAGAAATTGTTCATATCAAATGAAAATATTATATTTTCATAAAAGCATATTTATATTTGACAAATAACTATTTATCATGGTCTAATCACTTATCAAAGTGAATCCTGTGACCCAACGATCCTCGCCATTAACAAACATCCCTCCCAGTAACCTTTGTGGAGATGCAGAGGCAAACACGGTCTCCAAATAGCAAAGGTTACACACTAACATTCCTTCCCTAAATCCCACCTGACTGCAAGGACGTGGCCGGCGCCGTTATTGACCTTGTATAAATAGAGGCACTGAATTATGCACACTGAAGAAGATTATGGCCAATCCCAGCCAAACTTCTAGTTGATTCTTTGTGCATTTTCACTGACTTCGGTCAATCACGGAATAGCAACCATTGATATGTGTAGTCAGTCTAAGCTAAGCTAAGCTAAGCTAAGCAATTGAAGGATACAATTGTGTTGTACTGCAAATTCATGTAAAATATGACTGAAAACATTTTTTTAGAGATTATGATGTCAACTTGTCATTGATACGTATTGAAATATGTGTGTTTTATGTTTATTTACTTTTCCAATTTTTTTTTTAATTTTTATGTTTTGTAAAATATACAAACCAATACATTACAATAAAATAAAAGTCGTAAAAACAAGACCTTTGATCAATTTTTTGATAAAACAACAATTTTTAGCAAAACAAATCACAAGATTTTCATAAAACATGACGGTTTGAAAGTTTTGCGAGGCTCCCAATAAGTTTCCACAACATGGAAAAAATTCAATAGACAATGTTTTATACCTTGTGAATATTTATTCGGACTATTTTTTGAAATGTTTTCTTGTTTATCCTGTTATTGTTGATGTTGTTCCAAGAAAAAATCATGCCTGGTGGTAGAGCATACATTGGTTGATAAAAGTGCTGAAGACACAAAATGTGTTAGATTAATATTAACGATGCTATAAAATATAAAAGGTGAGTGTCCAAAGTAGCCCCTGGAATCAAAAGCAGCCCCGTCCGACGGTATGTGCGAACGGCAGCCTGGTTTTAGCGAGAATTTCTCACAATAATAAGAAGATTAGGTGCATAACACTGCGGAACAAGTTTTTGTCTCAAGCACCAAAATACTGCTATTAACTTAGTTAAGAGTTACTGAATCCATTGCCGTTTTCCTGGTCCAGTTTTCTAGATATTCGCTGTTGAAAATGTAATATTTGACTATTTCAGTCAACTTGCATGCAAGTTTGTTAGCTTGTATGGCAATTTAATTGCTTAATTTGTAACAGAATCCAAACTTAATGTATATTTCAATACATATCGACAAATTTTGTAATACTTTCTGTGCTTGAAAGTTATTTTTCTAGAAAAATTCGCGAATCAGGCGAAACTGACAAAATGTACACAATTTGAGAAAATATAGCGTTGAAATTGTAGCTCGATTGTCTATTCACTGCACTTGATCTTTTCCCCTATCGATAATGTAACTAATCAAAAAACGCAAATTTGTAGAAGACAAAACTTCACCTCATGCCAAACCACACACTTTATTGATTACGCCTGTGTTTTTGTTTATCAAAGTCATGGGCGCATCTGAAATTGAAATCAAAACACGGCGACACTGCAAACAAAAAATAAACAAGGCGTACATGACGGGATTAATTGAAACCAGAATGTAAACACGGCGCAAAAGTAATAGGCGACATTGAAAATAATATCGATTACAGGCTCATAACATTGGGCGATACTGGCATCCTTGAGTGCGTTTAAGGCGAAACTTCATAATAATTTTTAGTACGAAATAGCTAGGGAAATTGTGAGAGATACTTACTTACTTATTTGGCTTTACATCAATTATCTTGATAAAGCCTCGCCAACAATATTTCGCCAATTCCCTCGGTTCATGGCCGCTTCTCTCCATCCTCGACTGTGACCCACGCTCTCCAGGTCCTGGTGTACCTGGTCAATCCACCTAGCTCGCTGCGCCCCACGCCTTCTTGTTCCGACCGGATTCGTGGCGAACACCATCTTTACAGGGTTGTTGTCCGGCATTCTTGCAACATGCCCTGCCCAGCGTATCCTTCCAGCTTTAGCTACCTTCACGATACTGGGTTCGCCGTAGAGTTGAGCGAGCTCGTGGTTCATCCTTCGCCGCCACACGCCGTTCTCCTGCACGCCGCCGAAGATCGTCCTTAGCACTCGGCGTTCGAAAACCCCAAGAGCTTGCAAGTCCTCCTCGAGCATAGTCCACGCCTCATGCCCATAGAGGACTACCGGTCTTATGAGCGTTTTGTACATCGTGCATTTGGTGCGGGGGTGAATCTTTCTTGACCGCAGTTTCTTCTGGAGCCCATAGTAGGCACGACTTCCGCTGATGATGCGCCTTCGTATTTCCCGACTAACATTGTTGTCAGCCGTCAGCAAGGATCCAAGGTAGACGAACTCGTCCACCACCTCGAAGGTATCCCCGTCTATCGTAACACTGCTTCCTAGGCGGGCCCTGTCGCGCTCAGTTCCGCCAACCAGCATGTACTTTGTTTTCGACGCATTCACCATTAGCCCGACTCTTGTTGCTTCGCGTTTCAGGCGGGTGAACAAATCTGCCACCGTTTCAAATTTTCTCCCAATAATATCCATGTCGCCCGCGAAGCAAACAAATTGTCCGGATCTCGTAAAAATCGTGCCTCGACTGTTAAGTCCGGCTCTCCGCATGACACCTTCAAGCGCAATATTGAACAACAGGCACGAAAGTCCGTCGCCCTGTCGTAGTCCCCGCCGAGACTCGAACGAACTGGAGTGTTCGCCCGAGATCTTCACGCAGTTTTGCACACCGTCCATCGTTGCTCTGATCAATCTTGTGAGCTTCCCGGGAAAGCTGTTCTCGTCCATGATTTTCCATAGCTCTATGCGGTCGATACTATCGTATGCCGCCTTGAAATCGATGAACAAATGGTGCGTAGGGACCTGGTACTCACGGCATTTCTGGAGGATTTGCCGCACGGAAAAGATCTGGTCCGTTGTCGAGCGGCCGTCGATGAAACCTGCTTGATAACTTCCCACGAACTCGTTTGCTATAGGTGATAGACGACGGTAGAGAATCTGGGATAGCACTTTATAGGCGGCGTTTAGGATGGTGATTGCACGATAATTTTCACACTCCAGTTTGTCGCCCTTTTTGTAGATAGGGCATATAACGCCTTGCTTCCACTCCTCCGGTAGCTGTTCCGTTTCCCAGATTCTGACTATCAGCCGATGCAGACAAGCGGCCAACCTGTCCGGGCCCATCTTGATGAGTTCGGCTCCGATACCATCCTTGCCAGCGGCTTTGTTGTTCTTGAGCTGTTGAATGGCATCCTTAACTTCCCCCATCGTGGGAGCTGGTTGATTTCCGCTGTCCGCTGTGCTGACGTAGCCATCGCCTTCGCTGTCCTGACCTTCTGTGCCTGTGTTCTCTGCGCCATTCAGGTGTTCATCGTAGTGCTGCTTCCACCTTTCGATCACCTCGCGTCCGTCCGTCAAGATGCTCCCATCCTTATCCCGGCACATCTCAGCTCGCGGCACGAAGCCTTTGCGGGATGTGTTGAGCTTCTGATAGAACTTCCGCGTTTCTTGAGAACGGTACAGCAACTCCATCTCTTGGCATTCCACCTCTTCCAGGCGGCGCTTTTTGTCCCGGAATAGGTGGGTTTGCTGTTTCCGCTTCTGTCTGTATCGTTCCACGTTTTGCCGCGTACCATGCTGCAGCATTGCAGCCCGCGCTGCATTCTTCTCCTCTAAAACCTCCTGGCACTCCTCGTCGAACCAATCGTTTCTTGAGCTCCGTTCCACATATCCGACAACGCTTTCGGCAGCGTCGTTAATGGCTGCTTTGACTGTCCTCCAGCAGTCCTCAAGAGGGGCCCTATCGAGCTCGCCCTCATCCGGCAACGCTGCCTCAAGATGCTGCGCGTACGCATTGGCGACATCCGGTTGTTTCAGCCGCTCGAGATTGTACCGGGGCGGGCGTCGGTACCGTACATTGTTGATGACGGATAGTTTTGGGCGCAGTTTCACCATCACCAGGTAGTGGTCGGAGTCAATGTTGGCGCCACGATAGGTTCTGACGTCGGTTATGTCGGAGAAGTGCCGTCCATCGATCAAAACGTGGTCGATTTGCGATTCTGTCTGCTGAGGTGATCTCCAGGTGTACCGATACGGGAGGCTGTGCTGGAAATAGGTGCTACGAATGGCCATGTTCTTGGAGGCGGCAAAATCTATCAGTCGTAGGCCGTTCTCGTTCGTCAGCCGGTGGGCGCTGAACTTTCCAATCGTCGGTCTGAACTCCTCCTCCTGGCCAACCTGAGCGTTCAAATCTCCTATGATGATCTTGACGTCGTGGCTTGGGCAGCGGTCGTACTCGCGTTCGAGCTGCGCGTAAAATGCGTCCTTGTCATCATCAGTGCTTCCGGAGTGTGGGCTATGCACGTTGATTATGCTGAAGTTAAAGAATCGGCCTTTGATTCTTAACTTGCACATTCGTTCATTGATCGGCCACCACCCGATCACGCGCCTTTGCATATCACCCATCACTATGAAAGCTGTTCCCAGCTCGCGTGTGTTGCCGCAGCTCTGGTAGATGGTATGATTACCTCTAAACGTTCGCACCAATGCTCCTGTCCAGCACACCTCCTGCAGCGCTACGATGTCGAAACCGCGGGTCTTCAGTACATCGGAAAGTATGCGAGTACTTCCAATGAAGTTGAGAGATTTGCAGTTCCACGTACCGAGTTTCCAATCGCTAGTCCATTTTCGTCGCTGTGGTCTTTGCCGATTGTTCCGGTCCGTATTCTCTCGTTGACGTTCCTGTGCTGATGTGTTTTTACGGTTGGCTTGCAGGGCCTGACACCAACCCCCTAGATTTCCGGAGGACCATTCCCCCTAAATGTTCGGAGGGCCATAGTGCGCAGTTTAGCTTAGAGTCCTTCTCTGGCACTCGGACGATGATCAGCCGCCCCTGACATGGGGAACAGACGCTGTTGTGAGCCGCTCCTAACGTGGAGTACAGACGCTCCAGGTTTGCAAAAGCAAACCCCCCCTTCCCTGTCAGCATACGACCAAAGTTCCCACCGGGGGTTGGTTACCCGATCTTCCCCAAGGTTACTCGTACCCCGGCCAGTACCACGAGGAGGTAGGGATAGGAGTTGCTGGGCAAGAGGCTAAGGACCGCACAAAGGGGTCTATTTTATTCCTGCAGGTACGCGAGGTACCAATGGTACGCCATGCCCAGCCATTTACCGCGCCAAATTGTGAGAGATGTATGTGGTATTGATGAGGATTTTAAAACTAGGTTGATGAAATATGTATTAAAGTGGAAAGGTTGAAGTTTGAGTATATTTTCTCCAATTGGGATTAAAAATTGCACATGAGAATTTCATTGGTTATTTTCTCATTGTTGTTGATTTGTCAGATAGGCCCTTATCGCGAATCCCTCTCGTTTTGATGGTTTAGAGAAGTATTGTATTTTGCCATATAAGAGAAACAAAGATTTTTGAAGTCTGCAACTACGTTGAAAAAAAAAAACGATGTAATCTAAATTTCATCGAGCAATTTTAACCAAATTATATTTGAAATGAAAGTTAAAGTCATGTTCTGCATGCTTGGTCTATTAGATCAAAATAAAAATGATAAATCATATATTAAATATCATGAAAACATCAATGAAACCAGTGTTTTATGCAACTTTGGCAACCTGTAGCTAAAAATTTTGACGTGCTGTAACATTTCTGAGAACTGCATCAGATACAGCGACCTCAAATTTACTGGAAGCTCATTATTATCTCACTCATTTTTGTGACACTATGTAATGGACACGTTAAGCAAATGCTTATTTTATAACCTTAAGATGGCAATGTTTTTTCAGTTAGTCTTAGCTGGTTACCATGGTCGTAATAAGTATGAGGTTTTGCATTCATTCATTGAACCTTTTATATTTAGTTTTTCTGACATTTGACATGTTTTTCGTCAAATGTCAGAAAAACTAAATATAAAAGGTTCTATCCCGTAAGGCCGAATGTCGTTTGGCCGAAAGGTTATACTTGTTAGATCTAAATTGTTAGATCAGGGTAATTTTCATAATATAGAAGTCGCCGAAAGATTTTTTAGGTCAGGAAAATTTGGATTATATGGAATTCCACAATATCCGCTATGAAATATAATTAGAAAGAACAGCCTTTGTTTAAAAGAAGGAAAAAAGCTGGTGAATGTGAAAAATGGTCAAATGAAATTTTGTCACCACCTTGCTTATTAACCAATTTGAAGCTAAGAATAAATTAAAATAAAATTTCAGAAGACAATCTAAGTAAACCATAAATTTTTATACCGTCGACAAATTCATGTACAACATAGATTTTACACAGTGAATGAAAATTTGATGAAATATGCATATTCCTAGAGAATTAGGGAGAGTCCATTTAGCCCGTGTGTTCATTATGCACCTCATCCCCCTAATACGCAATTGAATTTATTTTAGACGTGTGAAAAAGTATCGTTTCTAAAGTAGGAAATTCGTGCCGCGTGAAAACATGCATAAAATGTGAAATAAATGTTATGTTCTAGTCGTTTTATGCATTTTTTTTTGCATGCATTTTAGTGATAATTAAATTGATTATTTGAGAGTAAAACAAATCAGCTCATAATCATTCTCAGAAATATCTGAGAAAGCTTCAACTCATTGTGAATAAAGTACATGGTTTGTGTTTGGTAATAGAAAATATGCAGAAAATTGAAACAACGCTTAAGTCACATTGCCAGATTACACCAGAATAGTGCTGTTGCGGATGCTGTTCGTGAGATTGCCGTTGTCACCGTCACCGACTTCATCGCTCTCGTTATGCCCGTTGTTAATTAAGAGTAATTGAGTTCTAAAAGTAACGTGACTTTGTTTTCCGCGTCTTGTGACAAAGTACACGGTGCTGTTCTTGGGATGTGGAGAAATGTGTCAGATATACGGCGGTTTTATGTTAATTGATTTTTCCGCATCTTGGTTCTCCCACGCGTGCACAGAATCGGTTAGGAAGGTAGCGTTTGAGATATGGTCGGTTTGAAAACAAGTTGATGGCGGTTTGATGGTGATGTAAGAATGATGCTAGAACATGATGTGGATTATTGTATAAGACATACAGCATCTACCGAATACCAGTCGAGTACATCGTCATCTGCTCATTTCTAAAATATAAGGTTTCCGTGTTTCTGTTCACTGAAAATAAAGTTTGTTCAAGGGTCTTAATTAGGTTTTAATAATACTACTTCAAATCAATTCACACTTATGAATTCAATCAATTCACATGAGGTTATGCGAGCTGCTTGAGATCTCAAGTTGAAGCTCGCTTTCGTATTAGTGAACATATGTTTTCGATTAGTGATCGAATCTACACTACGGTACTAATGTTTAGGGCAATACTCTAAGAAATTTACAATTATTATTAAAAAGTTGAGACATTTTTTAAACAACACTGAAACCATATGGATTACTTTTTCGGCATTGGAGCGACCTGAATTTTTAATTACCGTGCACCCCCGTTGCAAACCATCGGGGTTCATTTTTAATTTGAACATCTAGTCACCCTAGAAACGTGTTTCTGGTTACCTCTTTCACTGTTCTGTTATGATTCTGCGTTCCGTTCTACAGTGTTCCATCTCATTTCACTCCGTTCCATGAGCTAAATGACGTTTGAACCATTTTCAATCTGAACGATGTGCAAATTAGCGGGGTACAGATTAAAAAGTGTTCAGATTAAATGAGGTCAAACCAATGGGGGTACCCGGTATTATGGCGTCAGAACATCAATTTTATATTCTTGGAAGAATAAATGCAATATTTTGTCAGAAAAAAATAAATCTATTTAAAGTTAAGAAAAAAGCCATTCATTTCAAGGTGCATAAGTTTATGGTCATCATAGCCTTCAAATATATTTTTTTAAAAGCTCTACCTTTTTTTGAATAATTTCAATAATCTATAGTTTATTCAGAAGTAAAAAAAGGGCGTGAATATCTGGTATGAGATTTAAGTAAGCTTTATTTCCCTAACTTTTGCCAGATGCACCATACGGGGCAGGGCAATAGACATAAAGGGTGCATGGCATCAAACTGCACCACTTTCAAATGCCTGTAACATTTCACCCGTTGGGTATTTTCTATTGAAATTTTGGGTGTAATTTGTTCAATGTGTGTTTGTTTACGCTGTGTAAGTTTCACTAGCAGAATTCTCCCAGAAACTATTAGAGTTACTCTTTTCCCTAAGGTTCCAGTGAAGGATTTTCTTAATTTTCTCGAAGGCTGGATATTACCCCAAACGACGGATGTAGCATGGAAAGATCAGGACGTACATGAGGTTGGCAAGGTTGTGCATGGACGAGAACTACTTTCAATTTCAAGGAAGTTTCTACAACAAGTCAAAAGGGCCTCCTCCCATGAGAAACCCTCTCTCCCCGTTTTTGTGCGAACTATCCATGGCGAATTTTTGAGGAAAATTCAAAAAAATAAGGAGTATTTCCGGATAAATGGTGGAGATACGTCGAGGACATTTTTAGCGTTATCAAGTGGAACGATCTGACTAGAATTTTGGTTACAAACAACAACGTACACAAGGATATCAAGATCACCCACGAGGAGGAGAGGGATGGAAAACTACCGTTTTTGGATCTTTTTATCACCAGGAAAGAGCTAACTACTTCGAAATCTATAGGAAGCCTATAAGCACCCAGCGAATCATCCTAACATAGAATCATTCGTTCCAGCATAAGATGGCAGCGTTTCACCACATGATCTACAGGAAGCAGACTCTACCCCTCAACGAAGACAGAAAGATCTAGGAACTGGAATATACCTACGAGACGGCAAGGATCAACGGATACAAGGAAAGGTCGATAAAAGCCATCATCGACAATCGACAAAAAGGAAAAACAGCTTATTCGGAGTGCTTTGACGACACTCGCCCCTATCACCGAACCCATAAAAAGAGTCTCCATCCCATACGACAGCCACATCAGCAAAGATCTCCGCCCAAAGCTAAGCAATTTCGGGATTGAATTTGTGTTTTCCAGTAGAGACAACCAACTTAAGACTTCGTTAGGCTCACTTAGTGGAAATAGAAAAAGCTCAGAAGACGATAGACAAGGGGATGACTCACGGTAGTACGGTAGCAGAGCATGTCTTTTCAGAGGGTCATACAATTATGACGGCGGATATCAAAATTTTGCTAAATGTGTCTTCGCCTTGGAAATTAGATGTAGTGGAGAGTGTAGAAATTTGCAATCAGGTACCTACGGCTCTACTCAACAGAGACCATCCCAAGTAACAATTTTAGTTTTACGAATTACTTCCGGGATGCTATAAAAAAAACGCCAATAAAACCATGGTCAAGGCACTTTTGCCTTCATCGTATCCCCCAAAACCTCTTGTAGGCTAGAACGTGACTACATTTATAAGGTTTAATCACCGCATGACTTTATTATTATGAAAATTTATTGGCTTTTTTCGGTGAATAACAATACCTATACTCAGAGTGAAAGGGAGTAACGAAAGTAATGAAATGATAAGATGGATAGAATCGCAAGCGAGCGACGAGAGAAATGAATAGAACTGAATGACTAGTTGACCCACCCTAAAAGAGGCAAAATATAAACAATATAAATAATAAAGCAAAATAGCATTTATGGTAGCTATTTTGAGGCCACATGTTCTAGATGAATGTCGCTTCATCTTGAAAATGATTTTATCATAACGCCGATCATTTCTTGGATTGTTTGGGCAATAATTGTGCTTCAAATTATATAGCTTGTTTAATGATCATACCATAGCATCATATGAGTGAAATAATTTGATTTGAAAATAGTGAAATTGTGGCAACCGGAGTGAAATTGGAACCATAATAGATAGATTACCATCGACAAATGCTGTTTTGTCATCATAAATACACAAATAAGGGCACACTGTTATGATTCGGCATTTGTGGATATAGAATTGCCTTTGATTCAAGATGATTCAGCTTCATTTCAATTTTTATGGTAACTAAGCAGTATTCAGCAAAGTTTGGCAGTTTGGGCGTGCTGTTCTGTAGAATGTACCCAAAAACGGATATTAATTTTGCGTTTTCCCATTAGGAATAAGTGTTTTTTTTTTTGTATTTATCAATATTAGTGATGGTATATTGTTGTGGCAAGTATTAAGTTTACAATGCTAGTGGTGTTTTTGCATCTTATGAGCCCAAACTGATTTGAGAGGTATAAATAAGGTAAGTTATCAGAAACTTAGTGGAAGTCATGCAGTTTAAAAGCAGCAAGGTGTATTATGTGAGTCTTAGCTGTAACAAATCTGTGAGTCTTAGCTGTAACAAATAAGAGTCGTTCAGCCACGGCAAGCAGTTTAAAATATAGTATTGTGTGCTGCAATAAAACTGTGTAGCAAAAAAAAAACTTTCTGTTTTGCCTCTAAAAGGTTTTGAAAACAGCCAAAAGCCGAATTACAAAATATCATATTATGGCAACGTTAAATGTCGTCTCTAACTATTATATCATCCACGTAACTGTCATAAAACATTAATAAACCCACACGAAAGTCAAGCTGCTGTTGGATTGTTACTTGGGCTTGGCAACAGCAATACATGGCTTTTCTAGTACACGAAGATTGAGATCGAAATACGTGTATCTTTTAAAAGACACAAACTCTAGTAGAATTAAATGGTATAGTATTAAATTCGATTTCTTCATTTACCTACAGGTTTTCCACTAAACAGCTCGAAGATTTATTATCGTACTTTCATTAGTTGGTTGTTATCTTTGTACTATAGTGCGATATAATACTGAATCGTGGCTGCCAAGAAGCATTTTTCGATATGACATAATGAAATAATTATTAATCTTATGTTTACCGCCTTAAACAGCCTAATTTTTTTTTGTAAATGATATACAGTCAGTGACATAAGTTAGTAACCAAATGCTGTTTATCCATACAAAATGCCCAAGTTTAGGGCGCTGTATCTCAGCTTCTAGTAGTCCGAATTGGCTGAAATTTGGATGACGAACTACAAATAACTTGGAGTTTTGCCTGTAAGCGAACTATTACATTGCAGTCATTTTACATAGAGTTTCAGAGGGTTGTTCAAAGACAAAAGTAAGTAACCGAGAGACTTTTTAATTTAATTCGAAAACGGTAAGTCGTGGAAAGCTGACGTGTTCTGCAAATTTGTGTGACCTCTGAAATTGAACAACTTTGCAGAACACGCTAACTATGATGAACGTAGTGAGCTCATTCGCAACGTTCGCAACCAAAGTGTGTAAGTAGTGTGAACACGAAATTATTCTCACAATTTATGCTTCAAGCAGTCCGTGATATGAATCAGAACGGTATTGGTTTTAAATATTTTCAGATTTTTTCGACACAATTTTGCAAGTGCTCTTAAGAGAATATGCTATTCTGTTCTAGTTCGTCTAGTCTTTGATTATAGTCACACTTTTATTAGTTTTTTTCAGGATGCCCTAACTTTTGTAAGGGAGTGTATATAGAGTTAAATTCCCCCATCGAAAGATGGATGAGAATATAAAAATTAACAATTTTACACTCATTTCCAAGAAGTAGTTTTTTTCGGTTCTGTAAGCGCACCGCATGACCAGAAGCTCTAACCAGATGTGATAAAATTTTATTTTCCCTAGACTTATCGGAAACGGAACATTCCTCTTCGAACCCCCAACCAAATGAATATATGAATGATGCTGCTACTCAGCTCAACAGACATCTCGCCCACTATTGATGTATCTATTCGACCGGTGTGGGATCCCTGTGGGACTTTTCCTTCTCCGCTATAACAATAATTGACCGTGAGAAGCACAAGACCGAAATTGGAGCTTCCGCTAGAGTGACCCATCAACGATAATCTGCGCAAGTGGCGGGAACACGCTTCTGATTCAACGGAAACCCGATAAAACTTTTTCCACAATATCTACCCATACCCCACTATGGCACACTGCTGCCACTTAACGGCGCTTTATCGAGAATGCTCTCCTGGGGAAATTTGTCGGCTCTGGGTATATTTTCCACAGCACGGCTTGTTTCGGAACTGGTCAGAAACCCACGTTTGTTTTCATCAACAATTTCCGGTCAGTGCAGTCGAAAGGAAGTCCAGTAATTAAATTTTCACTTCATTTGTTCAAATATGCATGATGCTGGGCTGGGCACAGGGTTGGTGATGAAATGAAATTGAGATATGTGATATATGTTTTTAGGTTCTTCTAAAAGCAACGTAAAGATAACACTTTGAACGCATTTCGAAAATGTTATAGACCACATGGACCGAGGGTTCTTAATAAAAGATTTATGTCTAGCTACTATAAAGGCTGGGAGGTGACTCTATACATTTTTTCGAAACAAGGATAAGCTGTGTTATAGGAGATGAACCAGCCTATGGCTGAAAATCTCGATAATAAAGATAATAATAATAAAGCTGTGTTATAAACAATAATCTGATAGATCGTCCGATAAATTAGACTGCAAAGGAAAAGCAATATAAAACATTCAACAAAAGAAAAAGCCTATTGATTCCCTTTTAACTAATTTCTTAGACTTCTGATTTGAAAACTGTCATCAACGAGTTAAGTTAGTTTTATGGCTTAAACAAATACATAGGTTTCATCAGTGTAGGGAAAGGTAATGTGCAACCTTAAACCTTAACGATAGGATCATGAGACATATAGTTATAACCGGTTTATTAGTTATAAACTCACAATTTGGGTTGATGTTTCATGTCGCCTTATACAATAAACTCATATCAAACGTCTCCACAATACAATTCTGGTGAAATTCGGGGTGAATGTTAATCATCGTTTATTTGGAATTCTAGGAGAAACTCGAAAATTACATTCAACCGTACATTCAATATTGTGATGGGACCAACAGCCACAGTAAACACAATAATCGGAGCAAGCAGCTTCTGTCCGAAATTTTATTTGATTATTTAACTGTAGCTCCGTAATTGGTAATGAATAGGGTTCGTTGTGAATTGTTCAACCCCACCGGAACAAAAAAAAAAGCTTACTGAAAAGCAAACAGTACTCGCCGATGTAAAATTGGTGGAAAATGAATCGTTGTTTGCGCTTGGGTGGGAAAACTTCTGTTTTTATGGTATAATTCTACGCTTCCAAAAATGATAATGCTGATTGTTGGAGCCACGCAACCAGCAGGTGTCACCCACAATCCGTCGCCTGTTGGTGATGATTTTTCTCTGCCACTGTACCTCTGTGAAGCATAATTAAGCCACACCACAGACATGCTGGCACACATACCACTCTACGTGCCAACAGGATGACAATCCCGAATTGAAATGTCGAACGGGGCAATTAAATTTCCTTTTTTTTTTTTCTGTGGGCTCGGTTCGCACGCTTTCGGTGGAAATAATTTGCTACACGGTGTATCTGAAACCGTTATTAACAGAAAAAAAAGATCACCAGTTTATACTATTCGAAAGATATGGTACCTATTCGAGCATCTTCTCTGTTAATTTGGTAATATTTTATCGAGATAAATGAATGCAACAATAAAATTAATGTGTGAAAAATCTAAGTTTTATGCAGTTAAAAAATAGTGGAAAACTCAATCTTAAAAATGATGAAAATTATTGTGAACGTTACTGGCAAATTTTGCCTATCTCAATCATTTTACTTAACTTCGGTTTGTTTCACACATATTCGTCCCGCGGTTCATAAGGTTTACATAGCATATGGGACAAGCTCAGACAACCAAAATGTACGTAGGGAAAATGTATCAGTTATGGCCAGAGTGGTTTCCTCTATGGCCATATGTGAAATCTCGATAACGATCTCAATTTTATTCTTTTAGAATGCATTAACATCAAGGTATATCTTATATCTTACTGCTACAATACACAAACCATTCAAAATGTGAAGACTTTTAAGATAACACGTATGGCGAAATAGGGAACCACTTGCATGTGCAAAATTTCACTTATAAGATGTCGCGAAAAGGCCTTCTACGTGCATATATTATGGGATGAATAATAGCATAGAATGCGAGTGAATACATTTCCTACCGAAGTTGATCTTTTGCGACTTAACTTATAATAACAAATGTTGATTTGACAGTTGTCACGGATTGATTCGACTTACTTTGTACGAGTGTACGGAACGAAAGAAAATGTACAAATGAACTCCTTATCAATTTGACGATTTTATCCACTGCGTTTTGCGAGTTTGATATAATTGGTTGAATAAACAAGATGTTACGTGATCTTTCATGCGACTTTTGGTTGTCTAGGAGTAGGCGTAGAAAGGCAGTATAACCAGGTCCGTCCGACTCGGGCTCAAATTGGGTACCACTTCTAGAACTGCATTTGGTCCCTCGGTAGTGCAAAAGGTACCCAAGTTTGACAGATCGCAGTACACTTTGAACGGCATTCTAGATTACCATATGAGCCATAACATTTTGGGCAACTTCAAGGGACATGGGGGTCTTTAATTTGTCTTTGGTATAACCCTTGAAAATGCCCTTAAATTTTCAAATCAATTACACTTTCGTTTCCTCCGATGAAAAGCTTCAAATTCACAGAGATAAATGTAAAATATACCATATCTTTCGATTGATGGTCATTTTTTCCGTTAGTAACTCTTTTAGACACACCGTGCGTGCTTGTTTGCTAATAGCACGCAAATTTAATACAAGGGAGTCACATGTATGTCAAAAATTGATTACTTTCAACCATTCGGAAGCAAACGGTATTCTGTAAAAACATGGGCTTTAATCTGATGAGACCGATCGATGCAACCCCCTGAGACGCCTAGTTTTCCCATTTAGATTGGATCTCATTCACATGTACCCAAGAGAGACGCGTCATCTTGTAGGGCTTTTCGCCGATCAGCAGTAATGCCTATAATGAACCAGTAAAGTGTCACTAAATGGACATTGGACAGATGACAAAAACGTGGCTGGAATGCCAAGATCTGCGCGTTGGCCACAAAGCAAAACTGAACGGTGGGCACTCGAATTGGGAATACCCTCTGTAGATAGATATCCACCATCTAGGTAATTGAGTTTGGACGTTGGAATGTTGTCTCTTTCGACGTTCGTCGGTGTTTCGATTTCCGAATGCCAATAGTAGGGAAACTCCCTCGACTCATAATGTTGACGACGTGGATTGTTACACTAGGTCAGTCAAAGAAAATGATGGAAAATGATAGTCACTGATTACCAACTGGTCAATTGGCTATTTCAATATCGGCTATAATCGTGGGTTAAAACTGAAAATTCTACCGTTAGAATGTTTGTATACAATACCGTTTTGATTCATATTACGGACCCTTAAGGCTTCATTGAAGTACAACTAATCACTACACATATAAATTGAATTGTTCTGTACAAAACTTTAGCCTAATCAGGCCTTGCAAACTCTTAAATTTCGAATGGTGGGTGAAGATGTGGATTCCACATCTTTAATTCACTTTAATCAATAAAAATGTTCGGCCTCTTCATGATTTTTATTCCGGACACAACCACACTTTTGCTTCATATTCCGGACACTTTGATTCGAATTCCGGACAGCTCTTGAAAAACACAATCTGAATAGTCGAATCATTAATTAAACGCAGTACACCGTTAGAAAGACGTCAAAACTAGTTGAACATGTTTAAACATGTTAAACATGTTAAAATGTTTATAAAAATCATCTTTCAAATTGGGAACTTTTTGACGGCGCATTTTGAAACATTTCGAGTGAAATCTATCCCATACAAAGTAGAGTGTCCGGAATTTGAAGCTGTCCGGGATTCGAATCAAAACGGTAGATAACATATTTTTTTGCGATTCAGAACAAAAACTGTTTTTATTTTGAATAAAATTTAGGTTTTCAAAAAGACCAAACAAATGTGTCCGAAAAGAGAATCAAAAGAGTGGATTTGAGTAGTGTACTCCACCCTATTGTTCATTCATTAATAGATACGTGTATTTCGACTACCACTTCAGTGTCAATGGTTGAGATTTAGTGACACTGAAGAAGACTGCAAGTGGTAGTTGAAATACGCTCATCTTTCAGAAGATAAGTAATTAGGGCGGAATTGAAATGTACACTAGTCATATCGGTTTTTGATTTTATTTATTGAGATTCTTAGCTAGCTTAGCTTAGACTGACTACACATATCAATGATTGCTATTCCGTGATTGAACGAAGTCAGTGAAAATGCACAAAGAATCAACTAGAAGTTCGGCTGGGATTGGCCATAATCTTCTTCAGTGTGCATAATTCAGTGCCTCTATTTATACATGGTCAATAACGGCGCCGGCCACGTCCTTGCAGTCAGGTGGGATTGGGGGAAGGAATGTTAGTGTGTAACCTTTGCTATTTGGAGACCGTGTTTGCATCTGCATCTCAACAAAGGTTACTGGGAGGGATGTTTGTTAATGGGGAGGATCGTTGGGTCACAGGATTCACTTTGATAAGCGATTAGACCATGATAAATAATTGTTTGTGAGATATGAACATGCTTATATGTAAAAATAATATTTTCATTTGATATGAACAATATCTATGTAGAGAAAAATTATGCCGACACTTGAGGTGACGAACCTTTCAAAGTTTGTTGAATAAATTGAACCTTTTGCAAGTCTACACTTGTAGTGTCGAACCATTCAAAGTTCTTTTTAAGTACAAAAATAATGGTAGAAAGAAAAAGGAGTTTTGAAAAAAATAGACATAAATAATTTATGAATCAGAGCTTATGTCGACACTCACAGTGACGAACCTTTCAAAGGTTGTTGAAAAATCATATTTACGTCTCACCGTTGTAACGATTAAAGGTGCAGTCATGCATATTTTATAGATTAGAAATAGTAACACGAAACGAGCTCACCAATTGATCCGTCATCCTTGAGCAGCAACAATCCATTTTCAGCTTCACTCGTTTGCTCGGCTATATAAAAGCACTCAGAGAGAATAGGCGCACGACCCGAGAGGGAAAACAACTGATGACTTCTCGGCCTTTCTTGACGCACTGCCTAGGAGCAAACGTCAACGTCGAAAGATCAAAAAGAACTAATCGAACGCGGCACTTTTTCACTTTACTCGACCGATGCGCGACATGTTTGATCTTGCCCTCATCGCCGGCCCCCGCAGGAGCAAGCGTCAAGGTCGAAGGATCAAACACAACTAAGCGATCACGCCACTTTTTCACTTTACCGACGCGCAACATGTTTGATCCTGCCCTCATCGCCGGCCCCCGCAGGAGCAAGCGTCAAGGTCGAAGGATCAAACACAACTAAACGATCACGCCACTTTTTCACTTTCACTCGACCGACGCGCAACATGTTTGATCCTGCGCTCATTGGCGGCCCCCGGTTTTGCTTCTCTACATTTAAAATTAGCAAAAGAACATCTAAAATTAGCAAAAGAATTCCAAGATAATTTTCAAATATTCCTAACAAAAGTGAAAATAGCAGAATATTGTGAATCGGAGAGAAAATGTAAATCTTTAACAGAAAAATTTAATAAATTAAAGTATCAAAATCCAAAGTTTTCACTTCCTTTTCAAAAAACTAACATGCATAACATAGATGGAATAGTGGTTAATCGTTCATCTGAACAATTCACAGATGAACAATTGATCCTACTCAACAAAGGACTGACCTACGCTATACCAGCAAAACCTGACACGACACATACAGTCATAGACATTGAAACAGCAATCAACAATAATAATCTACAGACTTCACAAATACAGGAAATCAGAACACACACCGCCAACATCATCCGCAACACGAACACTACACCCCAAAACAAGGAACACAACATAATCAAACAATTCAACACAAAACCAGTTTTCTATTTAAGAGCAGATAAAGGTAATTCTACTGTAGTTTTTGACAAATCTCATTACCAAGAATTAAAGGACTTCCTAAAGTTCATAAACCTGGTAATGAAATGCGTGAGATTGTTTCAGCTATTGGATCACCCACCCACAAGATTGCAAAGTATTTAGTCCAGAAATTCAAAAATTTACCAAAAAAGTTTTATAGTAAAACAGTTAAAAATTCCAAACATTTTATAGAAGTAATTGAAAATCTAAAACTAGCCGATGATGATGTTTTGGTTTCTTTTGATGTCAAATCTTCATTTCCTAGCATTCCTGTTAAAGAGGCCATAAGTCTATTAGAAGATTGGCTACTTGGTCAACATGAAGGCACAGATTGGATAAAACAAGTACGTATATACATTAAATTAACTAAACTTTGCATGGAAGAAAACTATTTTATCTTTAGAGATGAAACTTGTGTGGTGCACACCTACCGCATATAAAAGTGTAGCAACAGCTTAAAGATTAGGCTGCGTACATCGAGTCGATAACCAGTCGATATCCCTATGTCAACCGAACTCAGCGACAACGCGTTTCCGTCAACGACAGAGTGCATCACCATCACTCACCATCTTTTGGATTCGTAGTGTCGAGAAGGTAAGACGTGTTAACGGTGATCGTCCGGAGGCCATGTTGCTGGCTGATTCCTAGTATGGCAGAAATCCACATTGGCGATCCTGCCAGTCTTTAAATTATTTGTTATTGAAATTCCTGGAATTAATTTATTTATTAAAAAAGGAGAACAATTACTCGAAAGGAATCAACCAAAAAAACATGGCGTTTATTTTTCACTTTAACTCATTTGAAACTATAAATTACAATCAGTTATAATTGTGCAAAGTGGCTTGAAAAAATGGTACGTCAGTGATAATTGGAAAAAAAAGATATGTGTTCAGATCCTAGTGTCCTGGCTGTGTTTATTTTGAGTGGCAAAGTAAGACCACAACAGCTTCCAAATAGAACGATTCTGGAATGTCCTAATTGTGTGTTTGACGTGGCACAGTAAGACCACATGGACGGGATCGGCCTCGGAATGTTCCGATCATGCAATACATGAGCAACACCACATGGCACAGTAAGACCATGGTGTTTGTAAAATTGGATTACTTATCAAATAACCTAAGACCCCAACGGTGCTGAAATATTTACCATAAACTCAGATTTTGTGCAAGTTAAGTGGCACAGTAAGACCACACATTTGCCATCAGCTCAGATTTCGTGTAAGTTAAGTGGCATAGTAAGACCACACCGCTCAGCCATATCGGATATTTACAGAAATACTAATTGTGTTTGAGTGGCTCAGTAAGTCCACAATAACTAAGTTAATTTTGGTAGCAGAATACCACGAATGAAAAATTCACACAATGATTTGAATTCTATGAACAATGCTATAAAAATAGCAGCACATCTGTCACAAAGCATATTTCAAGCCACTGAAAATTATAACATGATTGTTTTTTTTCATAATATAGTAAAGAAGTCAAGAGACAAAAGAAAATAATTAATAATTGTGTATGTACATATAAATAACTAAATATATATATATTCCATATTACCAGCAAAATCGAAGCTATCACAATGTCGAGCAATGGAAGGTACGTCCGAGCACCTATTGCCTCTGATAATGAGAGCACTGATGACGACTATGATCTGGATAATTCAAGTGAACCAGCTGTACAAGAAGAGGAGAGGGAAAGTGATTTTTCAAGTGACGAGAGCAGTAGCAACCGTAGTCGAAGTAATGAGCCAAACGACGCTGTTAACTCGTCCAACCGTCGTGGAAGCGTTGACCCTGTAAGCAGTACGAAGATGGTGAGCACCGATGACCGACTTCAAAGGATGGAGAATGCGTTGGCGGACATCACGAAAGCGTTGAATGTTTTGCAGACCCCGGTGGCCCCTAACAAGGATACCGATCAGATCTGGAGTAATCCGACTGCCCTTACCAGCACTCCAGATATAATTCCTTCAAGTGTCCGTTGGGACAACATTAAGCCTTTCCCAACGAGAGTGGCTGCAAATAAAATGTGGCAAGAATGGAACCATTATATTGAGAATTTTGAGATTGCTGCGACTCTCAATAACGCCAATGATCCCGTCCGAAGAGCACAGCTGTTATTTCTCTCAGTTGGTGAGGAACTACAAGGTATTATCAGAGCAGCAAAGTTACGACCAAGTCTAAACGACGCGAATTGTTATCGCATTTTTGTCGACAACATCAAAAATTACCTCCGAACAATGACCGATTCAGCAGCCGAGCATGAAGCATTCTTAAACATGAAGCAGGAAAAATCCGAGTCTGCAGTTGCCTTTCATGCTCGTTTAATGCGTAGTGTCGACTCCTGCGAATGCAGCCCAGCAGGTCAAGACAAATTCATTCGAGCGCAACTCCTGAAGGGTTTGAGGAACAAGGAGTTAGTGAAGGCCGCTCGTACATTTGGACATGATACGGCAAGCATAGTACTAGCTGCTACTCGAGATGAAGCATACCAAGCTGAAACAACAGCCAACGAGTCGTCAGAAGTGTATGCAGTGAACCGTCGCCGTCCAAGTCCAGATGATCGTAGATACAAGCCGAAACGCAGCCGTTCCGATGACTGGGGCAAACGAACAACAGCAAAGCGGTCCCGCCACGAAGAGTCAAACTTCAGACGTGACTATCGAGATCGCGTTCGTCGTGATCGCTGTTCAAGATGCGGCCAGTATTCACACAGGAACATGCCTTGTCCAGCGTTGAGAAGGAAGTGTAACTCGTGTCATGAATTCGGACACTATGCAGCAGTTTGTCGTAAAGCATCGATTCGACAGCTTCGAATGCCGAAGGATGAGTCTCCAAAGCGTGAAAATGAACAGGATGAGAATCAGGTATAATGTGGTTGTTTTTTCCTTTTTCGAAATATACTTTGCAACAATTCTCCACATACTGAGTTTTTATTTTAAATCCGTTTTTCAGCACGTTAACACGCTCTCCTTGGAAGACGTATTGGTAGACTGTCGATTGGGAACATCTAGTCCTATTCAATTTCTAGTAGATTCGGGAGCAGATGCGAATGTCATTGGGGGAAACGACTGGAACCGTCTGAAAAATGAATTAAAATCAGGTAACACCAAGATTAAAATTATCGATGATACTAGATCGAAACGTTTGCATGCGTATGGAACGTCATCACCAATGGTTGTGGAATGTCTACTAGAGGCAGAAATTACAGTATCAGGATGCGAAACGCGGACAATGTTCTCTACGTTCTACGTTATCCCGGAAGGTCGAAGATCACTTCTTGGAAGGACCACGTCGAGTGACCTTGGACTGCTACAGGTAGGACTGGACCTCGATAATCTGGAAGCTTCCTCAAGCGCAGTAGAATTCCCCAAAATCCCAGGAGTAAAAGTAAAATTTTGTGTTGACAAAACAGTGCCTTCAGTCAAGAACGCCTACTACAATGTACCCGCCGCATATCGCGAAGCTGCAAGGTGCCGATTGGAAGAGATGGAGAAGCGCGGCATCATCGAAAAAGTTACATCGGCCCCTAATTGGATAAGCGGGATGTCAGCAGTCGCAAAAGGCAAAGATGATTTCCGCTTGGTCATCAATATGAGGGCTCCGAACAAAGCAATTAATCGAGAGTACTTTCGCTTGCCTCTTTTGGAAGAAATGAAAGTGAAGCTCCATGGATCCAAATGGTTCACGAAACTTGATTTAAGCAACGCGTTCTATCACCTCGAGCTCAGCAAGGAGTCCCGGGATCTTACTACTTTCATCACCGAGGGTGGAATGTATCGCTATACTAGGCTCATGTTCGGAGTGAATTGCGCACCCGAAATTTTTCAACGAGAAATGTCGCGGATTCTCGAGGGTGTAAAGAGCGTTATCGTATTTATCGATGACATACTGATTTTCGCCAAAAACCTTCAAGAGTTGCATAAGACCGTAAATCAAGTTCTACGATTATTGCGAGCCAACAATCTAACGCTGAACATGAAAAAATGTGAATTTGACAAAACCGAACTCAAATTTCTGGGACATCAACTTGACGAAAATGGTTTTCACGTGGACGAAGAGAAAATTAAGAGCATTCGACAGTTCAGAGAACCTACAACTATTTCCGAACTACGTAGTTTCCTTGGGCTTGCGTCGTTCATCAGCGCACACGTGAAAAATTTCGCAGAGATAACCAGACCACTATGGGCAATCACTACTACCAAATCGTGGAAGTGGGGACACAAAGAGAGTCGCGCATTTCAAGCGATTAAGGAGCGTATTGTGAAGAACTGTGTTGTTCTCGGATTCTTTTCTGAGGATGATAGAACGATCCTATATACCGATGCTTCGCCAATTGCTTTGGGGGCGGTTTTAGTTCAGGAGAACACAAACGGAACATCGAGAATCATTAGCTTTGCATCCAAGTCATTGACTCCGACTGAAAAGCGATATGCCCAGAACCAGCGAGAAGCTCTTGCTGCAGTATGGGCGGTTGAGCATTTTTCATATTTTCTGTTGGGGCGAAAATTCACATTGCGTACGGACGCTCAAGGAGTGTCATTTATTCTCAACCGTTCCCGTGAAGAATCGAAGAGAGCCTTAACTCGCGCAGATGGGTGGGCGCTGAGGCTAAGTCCATACAGATATGAGGTGGAGTTCATACGTGGAACAGAAAATATTGCCGATTCACCTTCACGGCTGTACAACGGCGAGGACAGTGCATTTGATGATGCTGTCAGCCCATGGGAAGTTGCAACTCTTGAAGCGAATAACGTTGAATTCATGACGGATGATGAGATTAAAAAGGCTACAGCTGAAGACACAATTCTCCAAGGAGTAATTCAATCTCTCAAGTCAGGAGATTGGCCTGCACATTTGAGGCCATATCAGCTAGTGGAGAATGACTTGACAACTAGAGATGGAATGTTGGTAAAAACAGGTTGTGTCGTTATCCCAGATGTGCTACGAGGCAAAACAATGGAACTGGCTCATAGCGGTCACCCGTCGGCAGCTAAACTCAAAAGCATTTTGAGACAACGTGTTTGGTGGCCTGGGATGTCAACCGAGGCCCAAAAATGGGTTGATTCATGTAAAACCTGCGCCATTACGGGAAAACCAGAAAGGACAACGCCAATGCAACGTATATTTGCGCCAAAGGCCGTCTGGGAGACTATAGCGTTGGACTTTAACGGTCCATACGTCAAATTCGGGGGGATTTCGATACTAGTTATCGTAGATTACCGATCACGCTACCTTTTCGCACGCTCAGTGAAGTCCACAAGTTTTGAACACACGCGGAAAGTTCTTGAGGCGATTTTCGATCGTGAGGGTATACCGAAATCGATCAAAACGGATAACGGTCCTCCATTTAATGGGGAGGACTATAAAAGCTACTGCGCGGAACGGGGAATAACTACAGTTTATTCAACCCCTTTATTCCCTCAACAAAACGGACTCGTCGAGGGATATATGAAAGTCATTAATAAAGCAATGGTAAGTGCAGCAGTGAACAAGACAAACTATGTTGGGGAGCTGCGCGAGGCAATTAATGCACATAATGCGGCGATACACAGTGTCACAAAACTCCCCCCCGAAGAGGTTTTGAGTGGTCGAAGAATCAAACGGAAGCTACCGCTGCTAGAGTACAAGAAAGTAATCATCAACGAAGAACTCCTCAATGCCAGAGACCGAGAATCAAAGCTAGCCGGTAAGGAACGAGAAGACAGACGCCGGGGTGCACGTCAGTGTCGAATAAAACCCGGCGATAAAGTGATAGTGGAGCGCCAAACACGAGCGAAGGGAGAATCACGGTTTTCACCCACACAGTATACTGTTACAAATGAAGATAATGGGAACCTCACCCTCAGCGATGGAAGTGGTCACGTGGTTAAGCGTCATGTTACTCAAGTGCGAAAAATTTCCGAATGGCGAAAGGAAAAATCAGATGCTGAGAATCCTGAACAATATTCTACGATTGAACGGAAAGCTCGTCAAAAGAAGACTCCAACATATCTCCAAGATTATGTGCAACCTGTGGCAGCAGACTGAGCAGGTTGTCACAGATAAGCGTCTGCCGTAACATTTTTTGCATACCTTGTTGATATTTTCGAACCCTGTTTAGGAATCATTGAAAAAAACTGTTAAAATATGATCATGGGGGTGTAACTGATAAGACTGTTATTAAATAGGAAAAATAAAAAAAGATTTCAAAGCTTCAAATTTTGAGATTCATTTAGTGATTATAATCTTCTTTTATTTTCCCTGCTTATACATAAAACGACGAATAACAAACCAGAGGCAACAGCATCCTTGACGATCTACGATTGTGCGTCTTGCCCACTGTTTTGGCCTTTGGAGGATGTTTTGTGGCATGTTTGCAGCACCACCGTTGATTTATCTGGCCTCTTTCTCGTAGCTGCTTGATTGTCGAGTTATATGCTAGTCCAGTCATATGCTGAAATATATTAGCTGTGTTCAACGAGCTGCTCGAACTTGGTTGCAACCACTTGCGAGTCAGCTTTTGGTGTTCATTGAGCCACTCCAACCTACTTCGAGTCGCTCGGGTTTGTGTTCATTGAGCCGAGTCCAACCAACTCCGAGTCGCTCGAAACAGGTTGGAAGCTAGAGTCCGAGCTAGTTCAACCAGCTCGCAGTAGCTCGTGTTTTTGACGTTTAAAACGTAAACATTGAGAAAAAAAAGCAAAATTCCGAAGCGATACGAATTGTTAAGTGCGCGAATTTTTTTTCACGTGGAGTTCCGGTAAATTAGTAAAAAGAGTAAAAAGAGCGTTCATTGAGAAAGCAGCTTGGAGTTGCTCGAAGTAGCTTTGACAGTTATTTGTTGACAAAAAATACGAGCTAGTACAACCAACCCCGAGCAAGTTCGATCAAAGTCATTGAACACAGCTATTTTTGTTGCTCCAGAATATTTTTTTTTCAGCACGAGCAAAATTTTACGTTTAACAATGTAAATAATGGAACGAAATTTGACGTTTGTGTCAAACTGCGCGAACTGACTAGACCTGTTCGATCATTTGTCGGAGTTGCACGAATTAGCTATAGACCTGTTCAATCAAATGTCGGAGTTCAGCGGTGAGATGTCAGTATACACGGGAAAATACACTAGATATTTTTTTTTTAATTTATGGGAATGAATATATTTTATTTAATAATGTTTAATTTATAGAAATGAATCTATTTGTGTGTACATTGAATTTACAAAGTTTTGGCTCTTAGTTGCTCTTACTCTATTGTGCTCTGCAAGGAAAATCCACGGAATGCGATTATCTAAAAATGTCGATTTACCGTCACAGTGATAACGTTAGTTATAGTAAAAATCATCAATAGTCTCAGATTTAGCAAATTTGGAACATTCGCGTCCTTGAGTAACATAATTGAATTTTGACGTTGCGTTTGGTTTACGCGCATGTTATCTGTGCGTTACCGCCAGGGGGGGTATACGCAACGAGGTTCGCCTACCGTACATGTTTTGTGGGTGTATTCGTTTGGCTCACAACGCTGCTAGGCATCCCGCTGTTTGAGTGTTGAAATGCATCAGCATTTGCTGTCTGGCATGGCCCGCGTTCAACCTGTGCTGTTTGGGTCTCCCCGTGTGAGAGATGATGCTGTTTGGGACGGTCCGCCCGAGAGATGATTGTTAGGCGAGCTTTGTTTGTAGTTGACAGCCGTACACCCACCCTGGTTACCGCCGCCGCTGGATGTGGATTTAAAATGACCACCGCAATATGGATTTAAATGTGGTTGTACGCAAAGAACAGAGGTGGAAGTCCGCCCGAAAGATGATTGTTAGGCGAGCTTTGTTTGTAGTTGACAGCCGTACACCCACCCTGGTTACCGCCGCCGCTGGATGTGGATTTAAAATGAGCACCGCAATATGGATTTAAATGTGGTTGTACGCAAAGAACAGAGGTGGAAGATCATACACCTTTTTGCGGTATCTGTTTATTTTTTTTTTTTTTTTTTTTAAGGAGAGGGGTGATGTGTGGTGCACACCTACCGCATATAAAAGTGTAGCAACAGCTTAAAGATTAGGCTGCGTACATCGAGTCGATAACCAGTCGATATCCCTATGTCAACCGAACTCAGCGACAACGCGTTTCCGTCAACGACAGAGTGCATCACCATCACTCACCATCTTTTGGATTCGTAGTGTCGAGAAGGTAAGACGTGTTAACGGTGATCGTCCGGAGGCCATGTTGCTGGCTGATTCCTAGTATGGCAGAAATCCACAAAACTTATAAACAGTTAAATGGAGCCCCAATGGGAAACCCTCTTTCTCCATTTTTAAGTGAGATTTTTATGGCAAATTTAGAGAAACGATAAGAAGATAAAAACCAGCTCCCTGAAATCTGGTGGCGATACGTTGATGATGTTTTCAGCATAGTTAAAAACACATCTTACCCCAAACTTTAGAAACAATTAATAAGGCTCACAAAAACATTGATTTTACTTACGAAGTGGAACAGGATAACAAATTGCCTTTCTTGGACTTACTTATTGTAAAGGAACACTCATCACTTACATTTGAAATCTATAGAAAACCAACTAACACTCAACGTATTATTCCAAACACATCAAATCACTCACACCAACACAAAATGTCTTCCTTCAATCACATGATACATCGAATGCTAACAATCCAACTGGTAGAAGAAAGAAACAACATTTTTGAAACAGGACAATTAAATGGTTACACAAGACAAACAATACAACAACTCATTGACAAAAGAACACGAAAACAATAAAAACGTTCACTTACTACTCTGACACAAGAACAACCAAAACTCAAAAGTATAGTCGTCAATTACAACGATGAAACAAAAAAGCTACGCCCAATCCTACGAAAGTTTGGTTTCGAGTAAGTTTTTACCAGTAGAAACAACCAACTCCAAACTCTCCTAAGTTCAACAAAAGACCCAATTGACAGTTTATATAAATCAGGCGTTTACCAAATTACATGCGACCACTGCAATAAAATTTACATAGGAAAAACAAAACGGACTCTCAATACACGTTTTAAAGAACACGTAGCAGAAGTTACTAAAGCACAAAAATACTCAGAAAAAGGACATGTACACCATTTCAAATGAAAAGTTGCAGAACATATTTACAATGAACAACATTTCCTTAACACACAAAATATCAAACTCTTACGACATATTTCAAATCCTTGGAAGCTTGGATGCTTTCCGCTAGCATAGAAATTTTCAAACAAAACAACAATAAATTACTAAACAAAGATCAAGGAAATGGGTACTCTTGGCTGTTTAGACTTATACCTAACCTTCATACACACACAATACATAAACACATTAATTGACCACCTGCCAAACAAGCAGGAATTTGTAATTTTGACAATCCTTCCATTTGATTAGGTACACAATTAAAAATGACCCCCTTTATAAGATTACAGGTAGAACCTAGTTCAGTGATTCCCAAAGTGGGCGAATTCGCCCCCTTGAGGGCGATTTTCAGGTCCAGGGGTGCGAAAATTTGTAAAATGGAATTTGGGGGCGAAAATACTGAAAAGGGGGTGAAAGTAAGAGAAACTGAAAACAACGAGACTCAATTTAATAGAATATTATACTCTAATAGTCTGAAGATTCTACATCTAAATCATTCCCTGTTTATGATTGTACCTTTTAACATTTTCTTATAAAATTAAGATAGACAAAACTTTGACACACATTGTCAAAGATGAATTATGTTTGTTAAGCATACAATTTTTTAAGCATAAGTGTTGAAACTCGCTATGAATTTTAAATTGGTAACTGAAATTTTCCCAAAACATAACGTATGCAGAACTATATTTAATATTTGTAGTCAGAGATAGTTTGAAAGTGCTTTGAAGCGATCAATTTCATTCAGTTATAGGCAAAGTTTTTGACAAAACTTGTTACTTACTTATTGCACAAACCATTAAAAAAATCAGAAAATTTTGTTATCAATAATCAGGCGTCAAAGTTGGAACTAATAATTACCGAACACGTTAATCATGCATCTCAAAATAGATTTGAAAAATTATCGGATAAAATCCTCCAGGTTTTAAGATAAAAAAAAATCTTTACACAAAAAAACCTTCTTACATTGCAGTTAACACGGCAATTGAAGGGTTTTGTGATGTATACCCATGTTCTCTTTAATGATTTTGAGGTTTTAAAATTGTCAAACACAAAAGATCCAACATTTGTTTTTACAATTTCAAAAATAATAAGTTTAATCAATCAAATTAATAAGTTTCGAAATTCAGAAAGTCCGCCATATTTATTTAGTGCAATGAAAACTGAGGCTGTAGCGTGTAGGTTGTTTACCAGTACATCATTTTGAAAAAAGGTCGTTTATTGAAATTGAAGAAAATATATCAATGAATATGATATGATTAATTTAAACTTCAAAACCACATATGTTTAACATGTTAACATCAGTAAACTTGATAACTTAACCTTCCTTTGATTATTTATGGCAATAAATTGGTCCGAGATTTAGCAAAGTACAGCTTCTTTAACAAATATTTCTAAAACATATCTTGGGGGGGGGGGGCGATTCCAAAAATATATTGGCCTCAGGGGGGCCAAAGTCAAAAAAGTTTGGGAAGCACTGATCTAGTTCTAACATACACTGAGAAAAATCTACACGTCAAGGTCGTGTGTTTTACTTATAGATTTGCGCAATGAGGAAAACCACATGATTTGAGTGTGGTAGCCATATGGATTTCATCATTGATTTCACGGTATAATAACATGTGTATCAACATTAGGTTGTCATGTGAAACAAACATGAATTTCCAAATATTAAATCATGAAAACCAACTGATTTGCTTATTGCATTCGAAATGTAGTAGCTTTAGATAGTCATGTGTGACAGAACATAAATGTCAAGGGACTGGAAGAAGAAATTTGGTAGAAAAACTTTTGCTCCCCAATATATGGATCCGAGGCTCCTCTGCTTGTCGCAAGCTCTCTTGATTTTTTTTCAAACCCGTGAGCCAGCAACAAGCGGGGCGCCGCAAATTTATAATTTGGGAAGCCAGGGATAAGCATATTCCATTTTTTCGAAACTGAAAGCCAGGAAAATCTGTTAGTGGAATCCGATTTTTCTACTAAACTATGCATTATAATCAATGTTTTCTTATAGAAAGGTGGAACTCTCGTATATCGGTCAACTCCACTAATAAAAGAAAAAATCGAATTCACAAATTTTCATCTAACACTTTAAGCTTCAAAATTTGCTTCTTCTCTTTGGAAGCATGATGATGACTGTCGTTCGACACGAGGTCCAACCGCAATTCAGTTCATTATGCATCCCATGGGTTGATCACAAACAATTTAGAAGCTTTGAACATGGAAATCGATAGCATAGCTCATGGATTTCATCATAACAATCTCATTGCGCAAATCAATGAATCGACCAACTTGAACATGATGATTATGACACAAGATAACCATAAGCAAAACACACTGAATCCGTGTTGGAGTGATGATCTATGCGTCCATAGGTTGACACATACGAATCTGAAGAGAAAGCTTCGGGAACTTATGTGGAAAAAATATGGAATCCCTGTTGTCGGTTGATGAATCAATCCATGAAGCAAAACACAGGAATTTAATGTGTAACACACACGAAGTTTGCAAGAAAATCATAGCAAATCGATATGGACGTTCATGAATCGATCCATAATTTTAAACACACAGATCGAGCGTGTGGATTTTTATCAGTGTACCTACACACTTTTTTTCTAGTATAAATAATAGATCCATGCGATGTTCTCTTCAAGTCGAGCACTCGACACTGAAGAAGTCTGTAAGTCACAGACGAAATAGGCCTATCTGTCAAGATAAGCAACACATATTAGAGTTTAAGGTGATTATAGAACGAAGCCAAACCTTAAATTTTCAAGAGCACAAGACTTATGAACCAAACAGCGCTCCGCGTTGAAAATCTATCCCATTGGTCACCACCAGCAGGCAAGCAATTTGATTGGTTTTCAACGCGAACTGTTGTCAGATTCTCTCGTCTTGTGCAATTGAAAATTCACAGTTTGGCTTCGTTTTATAATCACCTTAAAGGCATTTGCTCGCCTTACTAGTGATTTTAGTATTTTTTTGCAAAAAGTGAAGTTTTAAAGTTTAATTTGTAGTTTTAAAATTAGTAATGGTTTTATTACTTACGGTAAGGGTGTGTACTTAAACCTAGGTGAAGTGAGCGTCAGTGTTCGGTGTATTCCTCGGCGACCGTAGAACCAGGAGCTTGTGTGGACACTGAGCCAGGCTGATGGTCACCACAGCCATCGATTTAGGGGTTGAAAAGAAAGGCCTGAATAGAGGTAGTTGCGGAGGGGAGCACATAAGTTTCGGCTTAGAAGCACAATTCGGGATATGCCCTAGAATTAATTTCTTCCACGCTAACCGATCTCTAAACAACGTATACGAACTACTCCATCATGGCATGCATCGACATGCAGCTAACTTGGGTGTTTTGGGCATTTAGGCGGCTGTAGAAAACAAGCACTTCTTATGCATCACCTGCAGAACTTCATCAACGAGTTTTACCTTTCCAGCCCGCACTTCTACATTTCCTCACCACAGAGTCACTTAATACATACTTCATACTCACTACAAATCACAAAATGCCAGTCAGGCGCAATAATAATTGTTTTAGACTTTACCAAGGACTTGCCTGCTTTGGGATTCACTGGCTACTGATCGAGAGACTGCGGTTCAAGACCATATATGAGCGTAGATAGGCAACAGTTCGGTTATCTGTTGGCTGTGTGGTGATAGCCAAACAATAATCTAGCTCGGATGCTGTGCTCTCCCTTACCTCTACACAGATCAGTCAGTGGTGTTGAAGTCCAGACGAGACAGATATCATGATCAACTATGGTCGATTACAGCTGATCGGAAGATGTGTTGTGTTGTTCTGTTGTGAGTGTGATGAGGTTTTGAACTTGGTAAGATAATTTTTGCTCTCATTCATTGTGGTAGACCTTGAGTTCCATAGGTAATCACGCGACACAACAGTGACGGTCATGTGTAAGGTTACAAGACTTCCAATTATCCTTCCTAAAGTTTGATGAGAAACTTCACGGAATGATCCACTCAAATACAGCAAAATGATATCTAGTTAAGAATATTCCAACAAAGCCTCCCTCCAGAAATTTGTCAAAAATATAAGTTTTTTTTTAACCGTCTTACATATTTTTACAAGATTGGAGTATTTACAAGGAAATTTTTCAAAAAATAAATAAGGTGTTCAGCAAGCATACCCTCTGCAACCTGCTTTGAAAATAAGAAAAATCTTGCTAATGGACTTCTTAAGAGCCACTAACAACCGTTCGATGAATTCTAAACAGCGAGAACTGTTCATTAACATTGTCGAGTATCCTTCAAGAATCTTCGCAAAAATCTCCGAAAAATAATTCCTACAGTTGATCGGTGTTCAGACAAACTGGACTAGATTCTATTTCAATCTTGTAAAGATAATCCAACAAATTTTTTGATGTTGTTTTGTTGATTGGTAACCACATGTATAGGTCGTTGTTTCAGAGCAAATGAATGTATAAGCATCCAAACCAATACCAGTAGTAGGTAGAGAAAGACCCTTTCTTCATCATAGAGTTGTTAGATAACGTATAAATCTATTTGAATGCTCATAAGCAACGAGCTACACACATGGTTACCAATGACTTTTAAAGCGAGATCATAAGTTGTACGAGATATTTTGTTATTGGTTGGATAATGAGTTATCAATGAGGGAAATTGGCTGGATAACAAAACTTGTTATCAATGTGTTTCAAATGATAACACAATGAGATATTTATATGATGTCTTTAGTATAAACTTTTGTTATGTTGTCTGCTTATTCAACAAAAATGAAAACTTGATATGTTATCAAATGCTTGTTATCGGATAACACAACTTGTTATCTTTTTGTTACTTAACTTTGCTCGGGTATATGTACATTCGAAAATATCAAAATTTGTATTTTTAGCGACCTCCCTGACACTGAATCACGACCCCCCGGGGGTCGATTGTTAGTCCGCTTAAATTATTTATCCCTATATGGTTTCGCATTATGTGTCTTACACAGTTTATTCTGTGCTATTTTCGCCTTTTGAGTCTTGAATAGATAACGATTTGTTTTTAACGCTGGTATTCTTGACCATGCCATAATTACAACAAGTTTAATTCTGCCTAGTTTAGATTAAGCTTCAACATAAAAGATCTGGAACGATGGCATTGGTTAAACAGCTTATCTTCGTAGGGGAAACCTTAAAAGGAAAACATCCATCATCGTTTTACAATTTTTCAAAACTATTTTGTTTGCTCAAAATTGAAACAATGTTCAAGAGAATCTATTATTGCATTGCCCTTGCTATCTGTAATACAGTGATAGATTGTTATGAGGATTTCTTTGAATTTGAGCGAAAAAACTGGTTTTTTATTTTTGATCATTTCTGATGATTAAGAGATGGTTTCTTGAGCCTTAATGTTATGCATGTCACGATGGCTTGGTTGCTTTTCAAGTAAGAGTCCTTCAATCCAAAAAATATAAAAATCGATTGAGAGAAAAAAAAATATGTGATCGTTTATTTTTTTGTGTGAATTGTAATTTTCAACTTAACTTCCATCACTTGGAACAAGGACAAAAATAAAAGTTTATTCGATTTGTTTAAGCAAGGACGTAGTAAGGATGCTCTGAGGTGTTTTAGTTTTGCCTGTAAGTTTTGCAACCACTTTTAGCCCATAGTGGGACAAAGTTCGAACTATGTATTATAACAGCACGTAAGAGGTTGTCTGAAATGCAGATATTCTTTTTAAATTTTGCGACATATGCTGGACCACTTGAATAAAACATCATAATTTCATGTTAACCTCAGTTTTTCAAAGATTCGGTAATATTTGGAATCTTATTCTTCTTCTTCTTGGCATTACGTCCTCACTGGGACAGGGCCTGCTTCTCAGTTTAGTGTTCTTATGAGCACTTCCACAGTTATTATCTGAGAGCTTTCTTTGCCAAAGCTGCCATTTTCGCATTCGTATATTGTGTGGCAGGTACGAAAATACTTTATCCCCAGGGATGTTTAGGAAATTTCCATTACGAAAAGATCCTGGACCGACCGGGAATTGAACCCAGACACCTTCAGCATGGCTTTGCTGCTTTGTAGCCGTGGACTCTTACTACTCGGCTAAGGAAGGCCCCAATAAAGTATTACAACTTTGGTGTGAATTTTATGCAAACATCACATCATGGTAATTGATCTCAGAGCTGCTTTGTGGAATACCTGTTAGTAAATGGAAAATAAATTTGATACTTTACCCTTTAGTAGTAACTAGAGTTTATATTGCATTCTTTATCAGCTACTCGTATTTCGACCTCAACTGGTTTGTTGCAGTCTCTTCTCTATTGCTTGGGTTCATACAAACTTCAAGCTCGTTATATTTTGAACTAGGGAGACTAACGACTTCATTCGACTTTTATCTGCAACCAAATTTCAAACGCCAAATACACAGCTTTTTTCTATCAAATCATACCAACGAAAATATTCAGATGATTCTTTAATCTGTCAGCTTCCCGCTGACGAGATTTTCGAGACGAAACAAACAATTTAGCCAGAGATGTCATCAATTCAAATGAGCATGCCTCAAAATGCGACTGATTTGGAGCTGCCGAACAGATTCGCCTGCGCTTATGGGAAAGTTGCCGAAGAGAATGAGGCTGCCGACAATAGTCACACTGACAAGAGATGTTCGCAGCGTTGCAAAAACGTTTTCAGAAAGGTTTTAACAAGTCTGTCGGTGTGAATCGATAGAGGATTGAGCAGCGCATAAATGTAAACAAACAAACACGTAATTTGTCTGCTAATGCCCGAAAAAATTACAAAAGAAGCACAGCATCGGCTTAGACTGCCGAGAATACGTAAGTTCCCCTATGTTGCTCAAATGGAAAAATACTGACTTGAATTGTTTTCCTCAGTAATTTTGGTGCATCCAATCCAAGCTTACTTTACTTTCTATCCCTTCATGTTGTACACGAAAGTCGCAAAAATACCATGCAGCTGCACCCAAACTAACTGGTCCATCAATTCTAATTTCAATCCACTTTAACGTAAGAAAGAAAACGGACAAACTGGACAATACTGTACAAACAAGTCCAGATTGCTTGCGTATTGCTGAGTGGCTGTAGTTTTTCGACTTCTGTACAGTATTTGCTGTTCCGAATGCAATATATCGGAAAGCTCTACTAAATGTTACATCGAATGCGTTTTCAATTTGAAAAAGTATTGGCACAAACATGGAGTGTAAGTGCTTTAAAGTGCGCCATGTCAGAAAACCGTTTCAACTGCTTGCCCTTTCAGTTCGCTGAACAGGCGTTTAAACACAGTACAATTTACCATGCTTCTTTGACGCAAAGACACAAGTTGATGTCACGACCTGCCAAAGCAATAAATTGCGAATCATCGTTCCGCAACAGCTCGAAAGTGAAATATTTCACAGACGACAATTTGATGATCGGATCGGAATGTGAAATCCCCAAGGGCCTGTTTCGATTGATATTCCCATTCTAGCGCGGGAGTACACAATGGTCGAAAAAAGTAAAGTTTGGTCAAAACTAGTTTTATCGTCTTTGTCGATGAAATATTCGATCCTTATAATGTATTTGGTAATTTTAATTTAAAAACCATCGTTAAAATATATTTAAAATTTTGAATTTTCGAACAGCTTTCATTTGAAACCAGCAAATTTCTGCATAAAAATAAAATGTTTTCTTGTGAGATCAAACGATGCTCTTCAATCATTGAAGTTCAATGTGTAATTCAACAACATATGAGTAGTATTGGGGCCTTCCTTAGCCGAGCGGTTAGAGTCCGCGGCTACAAAGCAAAGCCATGCTGAAGGTGTCTGGGTTCAATTCCCGGTCGGTCCAGGATCTTTTCGTAAAGGAAATTTCCTTGACTTCCCTGGGCATAGAGTATAATCGTACCTGCCACACGATATACGAATGCGAAAATGGCAACTTTGGCAAAGAAAGCTCTCAGTTAATAACTGTGGAAGTGCTCATAAAGAACACTACGCTGAGAAGCAGGCTTTGTCCCAGTGAGGACGTTAATGCCAAGAAGAAGAAGAAGAAGAAGATGAGTAGTATTAAAACTTTTACCAAATTAACAACTACCGAAAAGCTCGGTAGGTTGGCCGTAAACCACGATTCATAATTAAAACAAGTATGTTTTACCAAATACTTTTTTATCCTGATATGCCATGAAAATGTTGAAGTTTAATCATTCAGGTGTTCAGGAAAGTATTAAGATAGAAAAAAAAAATGAAATTCTCTAAATAATTGTTAGTAGTTTTGGCCACCTCTTTACATGGAGCCCGACCATTGTGGAGTGACGACAGAAGGGACATCAATATGATATTTTCAACATATCATAAAATATGCTGTTTTGGTGGAAGGCACTTGGGAAAAATTCAATGTCACAAAATCAGTGCGGCATACAGCACTTGCCAATGTCTTCACGACGGCTTTGTAGGCTGCCAGCTTTTCCCACAAGAGCCATTTCTTGTAATTTATCCTCACACAACAGCATAAGTGGATTATATATTTAATTAGTGCAAGTTTTTGCTCTCGAGAGAGCCTTTTAGCACCGAGATTCTTTGCTTGTTTTGTTCGAGAGGAGAGTTTTTCTTCCTCTTGCGGCCATCGTCTTCTTCATCCGTGCCCGGTGAACCCTTTCTATGGTGTGGTTTTGGATCAGAGTCGGTAGGCAGAGCCAGAAGTCACCGGGGCCTTATAATTCCACTAATTAGCATCTGCTATTCTGGCCAGGAAATCGTAATTCTGTGGAGGTGCCAACAGAGCAGGGAGGCCTTGTAAGCCATTTTCTTTCAGTGATTTCACCTTTCGGTGAGTTTTCTTCCTTTTTTTTCGGTAGCGACTTCCGATGGAGAGTAAGAAATGGTTAAGTAGTTTTGTGAGCGTGGAGCAATCCACCCAATGCACAGTGGTAAAGATGGTAGGTCTATACTTTTTTGTTGTATTGAATATCTGTTGTTTAATACTTACGTGCCTAGGCCAAAAAAAAAGATCAATATGTTCATTTTACTTGCCAAGTGTCACTCAACTCAACGAGAATTTGAAATGCGAACAAAATATGAATTGCGATGTATCAAACTTCATGATAGTGCAAAACACAAACATATTTAGAGGACACATGCTTGAAGTGTTCTAGATATCCGATTCCTAAGAGAAAATGGCTACTATAGCCAATTAAACATGTCGCTCAAGATTCTACCCCAATACCCCGAATGCTATCACCTCGAATTACATTTCCCCGATCGACCCATTACCCCGAATTACAATATCACGGGGCAACGTCATTCAAGGCATTTGTACATTTGGGGAAATAGCATTTGGGGTAATGGGGTAGAATCGTCGCTCAAGTTGCAATTTATTTGATATTGTATTAAATAATTATAATTTATTATTTCATAATCTATATAAATAAAAATGAAGTGGTGTTTGTATGTCACAAAATAACTTGAGAACGGGACACTCGATTTGCACAATTTTCTCACTGTTGTCTTCTTGAAGGGTTCCGACGTGTTCGTGTGACAAAAAAGTTTAGGGAAGTTGTCGGAAAATTTGGTAAAACGGGGGTATACTAATATGTCATTTTGTATAGGAGATTCCATGACATTTTTCCACAGCCTACTTGATGGCAAGACGAAGTTTGCCGGGACCACTAGTTTATAATAATAATTAATCTGACATTAACATCTACATAAGTATGTATAAGTGGTAAAATAACATGATTACAGTAAAAAATTAAAACATACAATACAATATCATAAAATTATAATCTTCTAATTCTCGTACGGAACTTATAGTAAGTCTCGCCAGACTCAAATTATGACTCGACAGGGGAAAATGCTCTAATAATATCCGTAACTTGCTCATGGTAACCATATGTACTGTGGTATCTTGATTGCAGTAGGGTAGTGTTCCGCAACGTACTATGCGGAGAGTCCATGTCGCACAAGGGTCGGGCTAGTAGAAGCATTTACCTAAGAATGCCAATGTCGCTGCTGTTCGTGTTAGCAACATCTAGTTTGCCACGAACTGACAGCTTGAGTACCGGGCCTCAAAGTGCCAGATTAATTTTAGAAACCAAAACAACGACATGGTATTGAACAAACAATGGAAATCCATAATTCAAGGTAATAATAATTAAAATCAATTGTGTCACAACAACGCCATTAGCGTTCTACTACTAATATTTCTATTGTCGGGCTCCATGTAAAGAGGCAGCCAAAACTACCGACAACTATTTCGAGATTTTTATGTTTTTATCATTTTACATTTTACATCACGTGACGTCAAATTGGTTGAAGTCAAAATATTTGAAAAAGTTTTTTTTTTAAATTAAGTACAAAGTTCATATTTTAGGAATGCAATATTTCCCCAAAGTTACGCATGGTTCAACACTTTTATCAAGCATGAACATGGAAACAAAATTTTTGGTTGAAGTGATTTTGATGTTTTTAAACTTGAAAAACAACGCCGCCATTTCGAATATTGCAAATCAAAATATATCCTTAAATCTTACAAAAACCGTTGAAATTGTTTTGCAGATATATACTGATTTTCAAGTTATTTAATAATTAAATATTTTACACATATTTTGACGATATTTTTCATACAAAGATTATTTAAAAAATATTTATCCACTGTTCATCCATATTTTGATCAAACTCAGTAAAATACAAACAAAATTTATGTTTGAAGCCCAGTTCAATTGCATTTCTAATAAAAAAAGTTAAAAAAATTATATTTAAAAAGTTACGTAATATGTGTGTGCTTACTAAAGAAAACGACTCGGATTGGATCCACGGTTCATCGATGCTGTACCAATCGAGTGAACATTCAGGGTTGCCACATATACAGATTTATCTGTATTTTACAGATTATCTCGAAGATTTTGTGACCAAGAATCTGTACATACAGATAATAGATTTTTTGAAAAAAAAAAAAAAAAAATACGGATTTACAGATTATGTATACAGAATTTTGCTCGTCTCGTAAAATTATTATATATACAGATTTTAATGTGGCAACCCTGGAAAATTAGCCTGGTATCGAAACGAATGAAGAAACTATAAAAGAAACCAGAGGAGTTGCGTTCTTACATGGGGTGATTAAGCCTGAAACGGTTTCCAGTGTGACGAAGCTGGTGCGAGTGATAGCAACTGTATTGCGGTGTATATCAAATTGTCAGCATAAGAGGGTTGGATTGCCTATCATGGCTTCGCAAAACAGTGCAAATCACCATCGTCAGCTGATTCTAATTGAGTATTCTTCGGAAAGGAAGCCACGTCAACAAGAAGAGCTTCAGAAAGCAGACATTGTTCTTTGGAGACAGCTACAGTTCGACTGTTACCCAAACGGAATGTGTGTATTAAAGGGGCCCAAATAGCCGTAGCGGTAAACGCGCAGCTATTCAGCATGACCAAGCTGAGGGTCGTGGGTTCGAATCCCATCGGTCGAGGATCTTTTCGGGGTGAAAATTTTCTCGACTCCAAGGGCATAGAGAATCATCTTACCTGCCACACGATATACAAATGCAAAAATGGTTAATTGGCAAAGAAAGCTCTCAGTTAATAACTGTGGAAGTGCTCATAAGAACACTAATCTGAGAAGCAGGCTATGTCCCAGTTGGGACGAAATGTCAGAAAGAAGAAGAAGAACCGCCGTCTACTGCCCAGCAGTGTGAACAATCTCCTGCCCGTAACATCCGGTATTTCCGCTGGAAGTTCCGTTGTTGCCAGAACCAATCTCCAACACTGCCAGGTTTGGAACGCCTCGACGGTGTATCTTACCATCTGCAGCCTCTATGTCAGCTTAGCTTAGCTTAGCTTAGCTTTGTCAGTAGACGGCGGTGTAATTGCCGAATCCTAGAAAATGAAAGCTGACAAGTGGAAGACGGAAGCATTCGGTGAGAATAGGATAAATGAATAATGAATGAAATCAAGTAAACGCATAACCAATCATGATTTGTGGTTTCACAAATTTATCATATAATTACGTGTAAGCAAAAAGGAGGTGGCAGTAATTTGCTCTATTATTGAATTATTAACCTGAAAGAAAAATAATATAATTGGAATTATAATGAAAGGTATCTTAAATAACAAATACTTACCACAGTTAGTACCACACGCGAATTGAAGTACAACCGTTTCGTTGCTGTGTTTTGTACGGAGTTGTAAGTAACCTGACAAGAGGAAACGAAACGAGAAATGAAACTGAATTGTTAAAATAGCATGAACAAGAGAAAGGAAAAAGAAAAAAAGGAAAGTAAAAGGATCTAGGAAGAAGTGGGATTTGTAATGAAGGAGGAAACTATTTGAGTAAGTAGGTTGATGACTGTAAAATAATGGTAATTAAATAAATCCTTTCAGTTTTTGAACTGCTCCGAAAAGCTGCTACGAAATAAATAGAGTACCCAAATGATGTGAATAATCAGAACACAGTACAATTCAGGGGTCTCTTGGCTCATTTTTGGATCATATCATAACTTACGAACAACATTCCTTTTGAATTTATATAAATTGGATTTATCTTTCACTCCGTCAACCCTAGTCGACTATCTCGAACGTACAATGTTCATAAGCCGTAATGTCGTTGCTCCGAGTGTCCACTATAATTATAATTACTTTGTATAACATTGTCCCGAGATAGTGAAATTGCAAGGGAACATGGAATTTGAGGTAGAATCATTATTACAAGCAAGTTTGTAAGCACCAATTTGTTAAATTAATGACACGGTACTTCCTGTATACAGGAAGTTCCAACTGAGATTAGCTTAGCTTAGCTTAGCTTAGACTGACTACACATATCAATGGTTGCTATTCCGTGATTGACCGAAGTCAGTGAAAATGCACAAAGAATCAACTAGAAGTTCAGCTGGGATTGGCCATAATCTTCTTCAGTGTGCATAATTCAGTGCCTCTATTTATACAAGGCCAATAACGGCGCCGGCCACGTCCTTGCAGTCAGGTGGGATTGAGGGAAGGAATGTTAGTGTGTAACCTTTGCTATTTGGAGACCGTGTTTGCCTCTGCATCTCCACAAAGGTTACTGGGAGGGATGTTTGTTAATGGGGAGGATCGTTGGGTCAAAGCATTCACTTTGATAAGCGATTAGACCATGATAAACAATGATTTGTGAGATATATACATGCTTATACGTAAATATAATTGTTCATATAATTTCTATGTAGAGGAAAATTATGCCGACACTTGAGGTGACGAACCATTCAAAGTTTGTTGAACAAATACCTAAATGTAACATTCCTACAGCTGTCAGTACGAAAGCATGTGTTATTATATTTTACTCATTTGAAAAGAAACAAAAGACTCAATTGTTTGGGACATCATATGAACACTCTTATTCTTATGCCGACACTTACAGTGGCGAACCATCCAAAGTTTGTTGAATAAAGTGAACCTTTCGCAAGTCTACACTTGTAGTGTCGAACCATTCAAAGTTTTTTTTAATTACAAAAATAAAGGTATATAAAGGGTGTTCTGAAAAAAAATATGTTAAACATAAATAAATCATGAATCAGAGTTTGTGTCGACACTCACAGTGACGAACCATCCATAGTTTGTTGAAACATCATATTTACATCCCACCATTGTAACTATTAAATTTGCAGTCATACATATTTTATAGATTAGAAATAGTAGCATGAAACGAGCTCACCAATTGATCCGTTATCCTTGACTGAGCAGTCACAATCCACTTTCAGCTTCACTCGTTTGCTCGGCTAGCACTCAGAAAAAAAATAAAAAAATAGGCGCGCGACCCGAAAAAAAAACACGGACGACAGCTCGGGCTTTCTCGACGCACTGCCCAGGAGCAAGCGTCAAGGTCGTCGAAAGATCAAAATGAACGAACCGATCGCGGCATTTTTTAACTTACCCAGTAAACACACTATCGTATATGAAGGGATATAAGAGTACAAATGTAGAGGCGATATACGTACATTTTGCATGCAGCCTTATGGCGCATGTGCGTATATCGCCTCCACATTTGTACTCTTATGCGTTATCTTATACGACTTTGTGTTAACTGGGTACTCCAACCGAACTCCCCGATCACGCCACTTTTTCACTTACGAGATCGACGCGCGACATGTTTGATCCTGCCCTCGTCGCTCGCTCCGGCAAAAGCAAGCGTCAAGGTCGAAAGATCAAACAGAACTCTACAGGAAGTTCCAACTGAGATTCTTCAAATATTCAATCCTAAAATTGCAGCTGAGAATTACACCAATAATTCCATTTAGATTTCCGTCAGGGATCACTTCAACAATTCCAACAACTATTGCTTCAGAAAAAAATCATCATATTCATCTAAAATATTCGGAAGTCTTTAAAAAGTATTTTTTTCGGGAGCTACTTTAACGATTACTTCAAATAATTTTCAATGGATTCGATATGAAATTTTTCTGATGTTAATCAAGGAATTCTGAAAAATCTTCCTACAGAGATTCATAGACGAATCAATTTCGGACTTTATTGAAAAAAAAGAGTTCAATAAGTCAACATTTGAAGATTTTTCAACGGATTCTTAACTAAAACCATTTAAAGATTCTTAAAGGTTCTAACATAAATTTCAACAAGGTTTATTAAAAAAAATATCCAGGGATTTTTGAAGGAATTCTAAACCAGAGAAATTATTAAGTAATTTTTAGGATACTACCATCTAATCTGTAGTTTGCAAGCTATTCTATTAGATTTCTTCAAGATATTGTCCCGTGATTCCATCAAATATTTTTTTAAGAACTCTCTAAGTGTAAGTATCTGTCTGAAGATGCAAAAATCTAGTTGTAATATAGTGCTACACTATAGTAGTAGATCTTTCATTCATTGTTTTAATGATATTTTTATAAATATTCAAATACAAAAATTAGAAGGCTAAAGACTGAATATTTTTTCTCAGTGATCCATACTACGATGACCATGAATTCCTCCCAGGAACTATTGCTGCGGTAATTCCATTAGTGAACTTTCGAAATACATCGCCAATTTTTTTCAAATAAATATTTATGGTTTTAGCTTAGCTTAGCTTAGACTGACTACACATATCAATGGTTGCTATTCCGTGATTGACCGAAGTCAGTGAAAATGCACAAAGAATCAACTAGAAGTTCGGCTGGGATTGACCATAATCTTCTTCAATGTGCATAATTCAGTGCCTCTATTTATACAGGGTCAATAACGGCGCCGGCCACGTCCTTGCAGTCAGGTGGGATTGGGGGAAGGAATGTTAGTGTGTAACCTTTGCTATTTGGAGACCGTGTTTGCCTCTGCATCTCCACAATGGTTACTGGGAGGGATGTTTGTTAATGGGAAGGATCGTTGGGTCACAGGATTCACTTTGATAAGCGATTAGACCATGATAAATAATGATTTGTGAGATATATACATGCTTATTTGTAAATATAATATTTTCATTTGATATGCACAATTTCTATGTAGAGGGATTCCACGGAGGCATGCAAGTCGATTCTGATCGACCATTTCAAAAATATCTGAAACTTTGCACAGTTTTTCAGTTCTATCTAAATCGTCATTTTCCGATATCAAATCTTCAAGTTGAGCCACGACTAACTTTTCAAAAGGGTGTATGTGAAAATGGTTCAAAAATATTCAAAAAGCTGCACAGCAAAAACGGTTCGTTCGATTGTTAAACAACTAGAAAAACAAAGTTAGACAACTATATAAAGATTCCAAAAAAAAAAATACACACAGTAAAAAAAAATTTTTGTTTGCATTAAAAAACATCATTTTTGTCACAAAAACTCAAATATCTCAAAACCCTATCGGAATACCAACGTAATTTTTTGAGGGAAAACGGTCCATTATATTAGCTATCTACCATAAAAAATTGGTGATGGTAAGCCAATAAACAAAAAAGTTATGACATTTCAAATATTTCACAAAATTGACACTTAGTGAATTTTTTTTTTTTTTTCATTGTTGATTTTTTTTAGGACCGCAGTTTGTTGCTGAATTTTTTGTTAAGGGTACCACATGCGGTTAACAAGTTGTTTGCATGATATTTTATTTAATTATTCATAACTATTATACTGCCCATAACCGCATATTTGTAACATTCGACAAAAGTAGGCATTGAGTAAATGGAATACCAAGTGTACATTTCATGGCAGTATGGGAGGAAACTAAAATTTCTAAAAATTAGCAGGAACTCAAGAGTGCTTATTTGAGGCTGATATTTTGTACAACTCATATCGCATACTAGGTGAATAGTCAGAAAAAAATTCTGGTATAAATTTCATTGCTTTTACATTACGAGGCTCATTTATAATCTCAATGTGACTGTTATGCGGTTATAATCACCAAAGAGACAAAACAACTTGGTATTTTTTTCGAATTTTCTAGAACAATCTCACAGATCTCAGTAAGTTGATCGAAAGTATTTATCATTTGATGACTCTCCATGGTATTAACTCCAATTTGTCAAAAATGTCGAATGTGACTGTTTTGCAGTTATGGGTAGTATAGCATCTATTAGAAAGTTAGACGCGATCCAGTGTTGTGATCTAAAGTCTTGATAGTGTCATATTTTTTATTGTACGTAACTGAAGAAAAATTCTCTCAATAGTGTTGAAACCTTTTGATAAAAGAAACCTATAAGAAATCTAATATTGAAGACAAAAGCTACAAAAAAAGTTTTCTATACAGGTATACGACTAGTTTACCTGCAAAAAGTATACCTCGTAGAGAACAAGGCGGGTCTATACCCAGGTGATCTAGTATACGTAAAGCAGGTCGGTTTTCTCGGCGCTGGTTTTCTCCACAAAGTTAAAATCTGATTACACCTGGGTATAGACCCGCCTTGGTAGAGAATAGACTTTGTTAATCATATTTGGGAGAAAGCGAGTAACTTCAACAACATCAAAAACATGATAGGTACATACCATGAACATACTCACGAAAAAGCTAAAAATATACTACCACTATGGTTATAAAAGATTTAATTGTAAAATTTTTCTTCAGTCAAGCAAACGACACCAAACTAGTCAGTAAAAACTTAAAAGTGATTTTGTTTATTAAAATCTAACGAGCAACATGAGTAGTCGCTTTCTCAACTGTTGCAGGCCGTTTGCAGAAAAAAAGTGTTCGAAAGAGCTACGAAATCTCACCGAAAGCACTATAGATAAACTGAAAGCGGCTGGTTATGCTGCAATGTCTACATTGAATACACATTTACGCATTTATACGTCCTGCCGTTTAAACGTTGACAAACGGGCAATCTGTACATCATCGGTGGATCAGGTTGCAGGAAGTTCGAAAACAACAACAACTGAGGAATTACTAGATGCACCGACAACAACTGAGGAGTTACCAGAAGTAACAAGTGCAGATAGTCTTGCCACGGTACCATCAGCGACATCTGTTTCAACAAATCAATCAGAAGATGAGTGCATCCAGAAGGTCAACATCGAACGCTTCAACGAAGGGATAGCTGGAATAAAAGTGACTCCGATTAAATGGACGAAGATGGGTTACGTCAATTATCCCGAGAAAAAATACCGTGAAATCAACGAAGCTGTACGAAGAAACCTCTTCAAATTAGGACCTGAGGATGTGGAAAATACAGACTACGATGAGGTAATTATGAATATGAAGGAAAGGTTCTCGAATCTAGCCACGACAAGGAAAGAAAAATTATTGATTTTGTCGATGCTGTCAAGCTCGTGGTCTATTCAAGACGCCATTGATGAGTTCAAAACCAATAGAAATACAGCAAAAGAGGCAAAACAATTCAAAAATAACTGTCTTGCAACCAAAAATGCTAGGTCGAGTACTTCATTAACAGATGAGACAAAAGAAAAAAATAATTCAATATTTTGAAGACGATGAAGTAAGTAGAGCTATGCCTGGCCAAAAAGATTATGTATCTGTAAAAAAAGATGGAAAGCGTCAAGCAATCCAAAAACGATTAATGATGACTACTTTGAAAGAAGCGTATACACGCTTCAAGGAAATTAACGAAAATATTAAGGTAGGTTTTTCCTCATTTGCAAGCCTTCGTCCAATCCAATTCAGGAACACATAATGTTTGTGTGTGCACAACACACGAAAATATTAACCTAATCTTACATAGTTTGAAAAGAATCAATTTATCAAAGGATATTAAAATGATAAGTGGTAGTCTTTTGTGTGAAAATACAACATCAAATTGCTATCTACGATCTTGTTCGGATTGTCCAGATTCTTCATCATTGGAAAATACTTTATTCGCTGAGTTTGAAGAAAATTATATTGATCTGTTATCATTTGAGCAATGGGTGACCACGGATAGGTGTGACCTAGAAACTATTGTAAAACCTGTAGATGAGTTTGTGTCATTTTTTGCTTGAAATTAGAAAGTTTAATTCCTCACGACTTTATTAAAACAGAGCAATCCCGCTTTTTAAAAAATACGAAAAATACATTACAAGATGGTGAATTTTTAGTCATTTGTGATTTTTCTGAAAACTATAGCTTTGTATTGCAAGATGAAGTGCAGTCCCATCACTGGAACGTACAACAAGCTACAATTCATCCATTCGTTATTTATTTCAATGGAAGTACGCAAATTGAACATTTTAGTTTTATTGTAATTTCCGAAGATTTAAGACACGACTCAGTATCTGTAAATTTGTTCATTGCCAAAATGATTAACTTTTTACGCGTTGATAAGTATAAAGAAATCAGAAAGATATATTTCATGTCTGATGGAGCAGCATCGCAGTACAAAAACCGTAAGAATTTTTCGAGCCTATGTCAATTTAAATCAAAGTACGGAATTGATGCAGAATGGCATTTCTTTGCTACGTCACATGGCAAAGGTCCTTGTGATGCTATTGGAGGAACCATAAAGCGCATGGCCACAAGAGCAAGTTTAGCCAAAGAACGTGAGCATTCAATTAAAACTGCAAAAGAACTATTTGATTGGGCGAATCGCAGAAAAGAAGAAGATTTAACAAAATTATCATTTTGTTTTACTACTACTGAAGAGTACGAATTAACATTCCTTGCTTAGCGCTTGAACGAGTCGGTCGACAGGATCCCGGTCTCATCGTACGGCACTTTTTGCAGAGTTCATTTAGGCCTTTTTCCCCACCGCCCGCGTGGGTTTTTGGTTTAATTAGTGAGTTAAACAAGTTTCAGTTTTGTGCAAAGTGAGTGCTTAGACGATTGCGCTTTGCGAAGGAAGCGAACTAGTGAAACTAGTATCGTTCCACCGCAATAAAATCATCGCCCATCATCAATTATCGGTGATTGATTTTTCTCCCGCACCGAGAACAACAACAAGGCAGAAGGCCGACCCGGTCGGTCTACTACCTACGGCGCGTGGACGTTCTCCTGCTGTAGAACGGATAAGTATACATTATCTATTGAATTGCTTTCGCATCTCCGAACAACAGTGTTGAGTTCAAGGTTGTTTTTCGCTCCTCCTCTGTCTCTCTCCCGGTGCAATTTTGCCCATATAGGGGAGTTGGGTACAAAATAGCCCACTGATTGGTTAATTTTTTTTTTCTTTTTTTTTTGTGAATTTGATTTACCCATTTAGGGGAGGTGTGTACAATATAGTCCACTGATTAATAATTTTTTTTTTACACATATTTTTTCTGTTTTTGTTTTTTTTTTTTATTATTATTTTTTTTTCTTCATTTGGTTGCGGTTAAGCTTTTTTCCGCATGGATGAATCGGATGGAGGCGATACGCCTCCTAGAGATCTCGTTGCTCGAACGCGGTTCTATCAACCGTCTTCGGCTGGGCCTTGGGTTGTCTATTTCCGGCGCAAAAAGAAGATTTTGAACGTGCTCTCGATTTCTCGGGAGCTGACGCGTAAATATCCTGGGACCGTTATTCACCAAGTGAAAGAATCCAAGCTGCGTGTAACTGCACCTAGTTACAAAGCAGCGAATGAAATTGCTCAGCATGAGGCTTTTACTGTGGAATATTGCGTCTATGTGCCGGCACGAGAAGTCGAGGTGGAAGGGAAAATTATCGACGCGAGTCTAACATGCGAAGACATTAAGACTGGCAAAGGCGTCTTTGAGAACCGGTCCATTCCTGATGTGGCTATACTGGATTGTAAACAATTACAATCAGTTTCCATGGAAGGAAATAAGAAAGTGTTTTCGCCGTCAGCCTCGTTTCGAGTGACTTTCCCCGGTTCCGTCCTCCCGAAATTTGTTTGTATTGACAGTGCTTTTTACCCAGTGCGTCTTTACGTGCCGAAGGTATTCAATTGTACCAACTGCAAGCAGCTTGGCCACAGTGCTAGCTATTGCGACAACAAGCCCCGTTGTGGCAAATGCAACCAAGCTCACTTGGAAGATGCTTGCACACAGGAAGCCGAAAAATGTAGCTACTGTCGCGAGGAACTTCATGACCTGCAGAAATGCCCGGCTTATAAAAGACGCATTCGAAATGAGAGTCGCTCAATTGTGAAGCGCTCCAAGAAGACATACGCGGAAATGGTAAAATCTTTAAATCCGTCCGCAAAAGAGTCTTCATCAGCCATCCCAGTTGGTAACTCTTTTCAAGAGTTGTCTTCCGACGAAGCGAACGACGACGAAACCGATGGGGGAGATTCTTCGGAGGTACACGCACCCGGTAAACGAAAGTCTCAATCTTCTCCGGGACTGCGCCGAAAGGTAATGAAATCTTCCCTCAAAAGTTTGCCTAATTCAAAAGGAGGTGGGGTAAATTTGAAATTGCCGAAGAAACAGGTCTTTGATGCTTCCGTTCCGTGTTGCAGCAAAGATCTGCCGCCCCCGCCTCCACCGATTAAATATACTTCAAAAAGAAGCTCTAGACAAGATAGCAAGAAAAAAGCTACTGAAGTCCCTCGCTCTTCCTCGAAAACCCCCGGGGCCAAGCGAGGACTGATAACTTTTACGGCCCTTGTGGATCGCATATGCAATGCCCTCGGAGTTTCAGACTCATTCAGAGGCATACTCGACCTTTTTCTCCCCGCAATAGAAGAGTATCTCAGGGAATTGACTATTTCGTGGCCCCTCCTTGCTTCGATCATATCTTTCGATGGATAATTCATCGAGTGAGGTACAAGATATGATCACTGTGCTACAGTGGAACTGTCATAGTCTAAAACCTAAATTAGACACATTTAAGTTTTTGCTTCACAACTCCGATTGTGATATATTTGCACTCTGTGAAACATGGCTTTCTTCTGAAGATGATCTTAACTTCTACGATTTTAACATTATACGCCAGGATCGAGATGATAATTACGGGGGAGTGCTTTTAGGGATCAAAAAGTGCCATTCATTCTACAGAATCCCCATCCCGACTCATCCAGGCATAGAAATCGTTGCTTGCCAAATAAGCGTAAAGGGTAAAGACCTTTGCGTAGCTTCTGTTTATATTCCTCCAAGAGTTTCAATAAACCGCCGTCATCTCTGGAATGCAGTCTCCATGCTCTCATCTCCAGTTTTAATACTGGGTGATATGAACTCACATGGTACTGGATGGGGCGAATCTTATGACGATAATAGAGCGGCTATTTTCTATGACTTATGCGACGATTTCAACTTGAACATTTTGAACACAGGTGAAGTGACACGTATTTCATCCGACGGCAAAGAAAGCCGCCTTGACCTGTCTTTGGGATCAAGTTCACTATCATTCGATTGCATGTGGAAGGTGATCGATGACCCCCATGGTAGTGATCACTTGCCCATAATAACTTCTATCAGAAATAATTTTGAAAGGTCAGAACAGTCAATTCAGGTTCCTTTTGACCTCACTAGGAATATCGATTGGCAAAAATTTGCATCAGCGGTAACCTTTGGTATCGAATCATTCAACACTCTCCCACCGTTGGATGAGTATCGATTCCTAACAGAATTGATTTATAAAAGTGCATTAGAATCCCAAAAGCAACGAGTTCCAAGTGCATCCTTCAAAAGACGACCAGCCACACCTGGTTGGGATGATGAATGCACTCAGTTGTATCGAGAAAAATCCAATGCCTTTAAAGCTTTTCGTAGATATGGTACCTCAGAACTTTATTTAGAGTACTCGAAGCTCGAAAAAAGACTGAAGAATCTTATTAAAGCGAAGAAGCGTAGCTATTGGCGACGTTTCATCGATGGCCTCTCACGAGAAACTTCAATGACGACGCTTTGGAGAGTGGCTCGCAACATGCGAAACCGCTCATCCTCAAATGAGAGTGACGAATACTCCAATCGTTGGATATTCAACTTCGCGAAAAAGGTCTGTCCAGACTCAGTTCCAGCTCAACCGCCATCCTGGGAAACCCAGAGAGACGATGCGTTGGACAGACCATTCACTATGCTGGAATTTTCTATGGCTCTTCTTTCATCAAACAACTCCTCTCCGGGACGCGATATGATTAAGTTCAATCTTCTTAAAAATCTCCCTGATATCGCTAAAAGACGGTTGCTTGACCTGTTCAACTTATTCATGGAGCACAACATTGTTCCACCTGAATGGAGACAGGTCAAAGTAATAGCTATTCAAAAGCCTGGGAAACCAGCGTCTGATCATAATTCGTACCGCCCGATCGCTATGTTATCATGTTTAAGGAAATTGTTAGAAAAAATGATCCTATCCCGACTTGATCACTGGGTCGAATCAAACAACATGCTTTCCAGTACACAATTTGGCTTTCGCAAGGGCAAAGGAACAAACGATTGTCTAGCGTTGCTTTCATCAGATATTCAACTAGCCTTTGCGGACAAGGAGCAATTGGCTTCGGTTTTCTTGGATATTAAGGGCGCTTTTGATTCAGTTTCCATAGAAATATTGTCAGAAAGCCTGCACAATAGTGGATTACCTGGAATATTGAATAATTTCTTGTACAATCTGTTGTCAGAAAAACACATGAGCTTCACTCTCGGTCAACTGACAACTTCCAGAATTAGCTATATGGGCCTTCCCCAAGGCTCATGTCTGAGTCCCTTGCTTTATAATTTTTATGTTAAAGATATTGACAACTGTTTGGAAGAACCATGCACGCTAAGACAACTTGCAGATGATGCTGTGGTTTCTATGAAGGGCCCACGAGCGGAAATCTTGCAAAGACCATTGCAAAATTCCCTTGATAATCTATCCACTTGGGCTAGAAATTTAGGGATCGAGTTTGCTCCGCAAAAAACTCAACTGGTCGTATTTTCAAGGAAGCGGAATCCTGCCCAACTAAAGCTTAAGCTTTTGGGAACAGACATCGACCAGTCTTTGACTTCAAAATACCTTGGGGTCTGGTTTGATTCAAAAGGCACTTGGCGAACTCATATTAGGTATTTAACGGAAAAATGCCAACAAAGGATCAATTTTCTACGAACAATTACCGGAACATGGTGGGGTGCTCACCCGGAAGACCTCATAAAACTCTATAAAACAACCATTCTCTCTGTTCTAGAGTATGGCTCTTTCTGTTTTCTCTCAGCAGCAAACTGCCACTTGATTAAATTGGAACGAATTCAATATCGTTGTTTGCGTATCGCCTTAGGGTGTATGCACTCGACACATAATGCGAGCCTAGAGGTTCTGGCAGGGGTTTTACCGCTACAAAACCGATTCTGGGAGCTCTCGCTAAGAATACTTATTAAGTGTGGAGTGAGCAACACACTCGTCATCGAAAACTTCGAAGAATTGCTCAAACTGAACACTCAGTCAAAATTCATGAGAGTTTATCTCTACTACATGTCATCTGATATTAGCCTTCCATGTTATAACCCTCCACGTGTACGCTTCACCAATGACAGTTCCTCTGTTGAATATGATCTGTCCATGAAACAAGCTATTCATGGAATTCCAGATCAACTTCGATGTATTACTATCCCACGTATTTTTAACGCAAAGTACCAGAATGTCGATTCCTACAGGAGATATTTCACTGACGGGTCCCGTATAAATGGATCCACTGGCTTCGGTGTCTTCAATGAAAACTCTTCCGCCTTCCGAAAACTTCAGGATCCTTGCACGGTTTATGTTGCTGAGCTGGCAGCAATCAACTTCGCTTTGGGGATGATCTCTAACATGCCCGCAGACCACTTCTTCATCTTCTCGGATAGTCTCAGTTCTATTGAGGCACTCCGATCGATGAAACCTGTAAAGCATGCATCTTACTTTCTTACAAAAATAAGAGAGCAGATGTGTGCACTGGTCGAAAGATCATATAAGATTACCTTTGTATGGGTCCCCTCACATTGCTTAATTTATGGCAATGAGAAGGCGGACTCTCTCGCAAAGGTGGGCGCTGAGGAAGGTGAGATATATGATAGAAGAATTTCACACGATGAATTGTTTCATTTAGTACGTCAAAGTTCTCTTCACGGTTGGCAAAGCGACTGGCTAAATGACCAACTGGGACGGTGGTTACATTCCATAATCCCTAGAGTTTCCTTGCGAGCGTGGTGGAAAGGTTGGGATGTAAGTCGAGATTTCATTCGCGTGATGTCAAGACTTATGTCCAACCATTACTCGCTAGACGCACATTTGCACAGGATCAACCTCGCGCTGAGCAATATATGTAATAGGTGTGGTTCCGGTTATGATGACATCGATCACGTAGTTTGGCAGTGCCCGGATATGGACGCCTCCAGAGCACAACTTATGGATACCCTTGCGGCCCGAGGTAGACAACCCTATGTTTCAGTTAGAGATGTGCTGGGCTCCCGCGATCTCGTCTACATGTTGTCGATTTACGATTATCTTCGCTTGTGTTGTATAAAAGTTTAATTCTCTTGTGTTCTCTTCCCCAGTTTTTTTTTTTTTTTCTCTCTGTGTTATGTCCCATTTGTGTTGGATTGATGTTCCTGGCCATCCGGCAATCGAAAACCCACATGAAGTTGGTATACGCCATGATACGACAAACGAGCAACCATGAAATACCTCCCGGATGAGCTGCAAAGAACCCTGTAACCCAATCCCAACCTAGCCCTTCCTAAAAATATTTGTGACCACTAACCTCGAGTTGCCACGAGTACCCTGGCTCCAACCCGGACTAAACTTGGTACTTAAGAAGTTAAACAATTGTAAAAAAGTACAAAAATGAATCTCGGCTCCGTAAAGCGTTAAACGCGATAGAGCCTTAAATAAATGAATTGGTAAAAAAAAAAGAGTACGAATTAACGGCATCAGAGCTCAGCGAGCAATATAATAACGCGAAAACGATCCAAGGAACCCAAAAATTTCACTGTTTCATTCCATTGTCAGAAAATTAAATTAAAGCAAAACTATACTCGAACTGTACTGATAATGATGCAAAAGTGTTCGATATTGTAAAAAAATTGAATAACAATAAATAAATATATAAGTATTAATAAAATGTTTTCATGATCTCATAACGCATACCCAAATCCAAAACTTTTAAAGTTTATATATAACATTTAGAAACTCATCGATCATACTCTAAAAAAAATATCCTGGTAAAAAAAAAATTATTTTCGTGTAATCTGTTAATTCATTTTAATTTATACATATATACATATACATATAATATTTATACATATACATAATATTTATACATATAATATACATAATACTAATGAATACATGAAAACGACTTGTTTAATTCACGCAAGGCCCTTAACAATAAAATCAGCAACAAACTGCGGTTCCCGTAATAATTTACACCGAAAAAAAATTTTTTTTTCTACTAAATGTGAAAATTGTGACATGTTTGAAATGTCATAACTTTTTTGTTTATTGGTTTACCAACACCAAATTTTTATGGTAGATAGCTTATATAATGGACCGTTTTCCCTCAAAAAATTACGTTGGTATTCCGATAGGGTTTTGAGATATTTGAGTTTTTGTGTCAAAATTATGTTTTTTAATGCAAAAAAAATTTTTTTTTACTGTGTGTATTTTTTTTTTTGGAATCTTTATTTAGTTGTCTAACTTTGTTTCTTTAGGTGTCTAACAATCGAACGAGCCGTTTTTGCTGTGCAGCTTTTTGAATATTTTTGAACCATTTTCACATACACCCTTTTGAAAAGTTAGTCGTGACTCAACTTGAAGATTTGATATCGGAAAATGACGATTTAGATGGAACTGGAAAACTGTGCAAAGTTTCAGCTCAATAGAAAAAAATGAATTAAAAAATTTACCAAATTTTGGTGCTGTTGCTTGGAATCACTCTGTAGTGGAAAATTATGCCGACACTTGATGTGACGAACCATTCAAAGTTTGTTGAACAAATACCTAAATGTAACATTCCTACAGCTGTCAGGACGAAAGCATGTGTTATTATATTTTACTTATTTGAAATAAAACAAAAAACTTGAATGGTTGGAACATCATAGAACACTCTTATTCTTATGCCGACACTTACAGTGGCGAACCATCCAAAGTTTGTTGAATAAAGTGAACTTTTCGCAAGTCTACACTTGTAGTGTCGAACCATTCAAAGTTTTTTTTTTAATTAAAAAAATAAAGGTAAAAAGGGGTGTTCTGAAAATAAAAAAAATGTGAAACATAAATAATTCATGAATCAGAGTTTGTGTCGACACTCACAGTGACGAACAATTCATAGTTTGTTGAAAATTCATATTTACGTCCCACAATTGTAACGATTAAATGTGCAGTCATACATATTTTATAGATTAGAAATAGTAGCATGAAACCAGCTCACCAATTGATCCTTTATCCTTCACTGTGCAGCCACAATCCACTCTCAGCCTCACTCGTTTGCTCGGCTATATAAAAGCACTCAGAAAAAAAGGCGCGCGATCCGAAAAGGAAAAAAACTTGGCTTTCTTGACGCACTGCCCAGCAGCAAGCGTCAAGGTCAAAGGATCAAAAAGAACTAACCGATCACGCCACTTTTTCACTTACTAGACCGACGCGCGACATGTTTGATCCTGCCTCCGTCGCTCGCCCCCGTAGAAGCAAGCGTCAAGGTCGAAAGATCAAACAGAACTCTCAAATAAATATTTATGGTTTTTTGGAAAAAGTGTCCCGACATCGCTCTAAAAAATAAGCCAGTCATTGCAAACAAATAAAGATAATTTGGCATGTCCTAAAAATAGCTGTTTTTTACCCGACTTGACCCAGTGACTCACCGGAATAACTCCGGCCACAGGCACATTCTGGCCATATATACGGGTTAAAATGTTATTGAATTTTATTGATTATAATTAAATAATTAATTTTAGTAGACTGTCAAAAAGATAAATAATTCATATAAAAACGTTCCTTCCGCTTTAAACATTTTTTTCTGTAATAGAACTGGAGAGTCTTTGGCTTTGGCATCAATTGGGCAAAACCTAAAAAACTTGATTATGTTCAGAAAAGTTTGGTACACAAGTAAGTGATATATTCTTAGTAGTAGTTTAAACTACTAGCAGTTGCTAACAGATTTCATTTAATGTTATCCATTTCCATAGTGTCGATAAATAAGACTAGTCTGTGTTTGACTGTCCCATCTTAAAAAAAAAAAAATTAGGTCAATCATTTTATTATCGAATCACATATACCGTAAAATATGGTGAAGTTGATCACTTTCGAGCGATTCTGTTCTGTAACTCCCGGTAGAATGCATGTATTATTATACAAATTATTTTAAAACATGTACTGGTTGGATATCTATCGAATTATACAAACGAAATGTCGACAAAATGTTCACAAGTTTAATAACAAAAACATTTATTTTAAATAAAAAATGAAGTTTTTGATTCCGGGGTGAAGTTGATCAATTGTTGCGATAAGTTTCCTTATATAAAGCGATATGCTATTTATTAAATTTAGGGTCACTGAATCTGGATAAAGTCTCAAAAGTCTTATAACTAAATGATATATAGGACAATTTTAAATTTGAATGTTGGAAATTACAGAACACACCACATTAAACGCTTAAATGTATGCATTTTTTTTTTAATTTGCAACTCGCGCACAAAAAAATACATTTTTTACTCAGAAAATGATTGTTTAACTACAATGCAAATTCAAAACTGGTTTTACAGATCATATCTGCAATGTAAGAAACAGTTTTTTTAAATGGAGTCTTTATATAACCTTGTCAATAGTCGATTGTTTGGAGAAGAACCCTTCAACAGTTCATTAAACATTTCATAACAAATCTGTTTTTCCATGGTATAATTATCTTGAATGTCAAACCGAACTTAGGAACATCAAGAGCAGCCATCAGGTAATATGACATCACAGGACTTGTGCTAATTGAAAATGAATCATAGCTCTCTTGACAGTTTATACATGTGGGTACGTGAATGATCAACTTCTCCCCACTGATCAACTACACCCCGAATTACGGTACAAAATATGTAAACCACTGACACTATTGTCAGCTCCGTTATTTTACAGATTTTGAAAAAACGTTTGTAGTCCGGATGTAGTGGGATTCTGGCGCTAGCATTGACCAAATCCTGATCACCCGGAGAGTTTTTGAAACTAGACATTTATTCTTTCTTAAAGCTTTATAGAATCAAAATCGGCAAAAACACTAATTTTTAATTGCAGGTTAAAAACAACCCTATGGGAGTTCCCCTTGGGATACTATTTTCTTTATTTTCAAAGAAATGAATATATTAACAAACCAGAGATGTAATTATGTTTCTGATTACTGGGTAATTTTAATCATAAGGTACTGTGATTTAAATTTATAAATGGATCGAAAACATACAATATTCTTACTAACAATAAGGGAGAAGCTCATACACTTTTCCAATTTTTGCAGTGAATTAAATCTCATCAATCTCTATCACAATTACCCTAATGTGTCTATCATTTTTCTTCATGAAACGTTCAATTTAGCACAATGATTACAATACTTCTCTAACAGAACGCAAGCAGTCGGTCATTGCAGTATAATTCGCTGATGAGCGAAAGTTTCCTCGTTACGAACGAAGCTAATCTACGGAAAACAACACAGGAAAAAGACGTGAACAGAGTGAACAACAACGACTAACAACATTCAACTCTTACTCCCGCCATGCTTCCTTCTCTCATAAGTAGCTGCTCCGATGTTATCTATGGAATGGAATGGGACCCATAAGACCAAGCAAGCAGCATACGAAGTTGTGTTGTGTTGAAGGGCAGAACGCACAGCACAAATGCAAGAATAGCTCAATTAGTGCTAGTTAAACGGCTCCAATGAAGTGATGAAGAGATGATACGACCAGAGGTGATGATGGTGATGGCGATGATCATGCTCATTATAATGAGCGATGGCGGTAAAGTGGGGTTGGAAAGGAGCAATGAAATCACTGTGAATTGTTTTTTTTTTTTCTATTGAAGGCAAAAAGGAGCGAACACATTTTATTAGTTTTGCGTTGCACGTGCTTGGTGAAGAGCATCATAACTATTTAATTATTATTTCACTTAGACTCATAAATTCAATACCATTATGAAGCTACTTGTGTGTAAATAATTCGCTGTTTCCCTTGGAAAGATATGAAACCACTATTATCAGGAATGCAGGATGGTGAGAGGGAAAAGACTAACCTATTCCGAAAACAATGATGAAGGTATCCTATTTTCACTTTTAGTGTCATCAGACCCCTTCCAATTCCAAAATGGATACAAATTACGAAACCTAGAAGGTTGTGTCATACATCTTCTTCGACTTTGATGAAACAACAAATGGTTACAAAACCGTGCATTCGAGCGTTGTTTCACGCCTGGGTGACGTAAGATAACATTTGAAAGCATGAAAATACGTGAGAAAAGTCATTAAAATAAGAATCAGTACGAGCTAGGGCTTAAAGTTTTATGGGAAAATTTCACCGTCGTAAACTGGCGACAATTAAAGTCTAGGTTGGCAGGATTGTTAATTTTAAACTACTGTGATATAGTGTCACTTCACAGTTATGTAATAGTCCAATGTTACGAAATGATTAGTTTTTCAAACAATAATTCTCGCGTTCAGCATCATTCGGGCATAGGTGCAGTTTTTGGAAGCTGATAATATCGATTGCACTGCGGAACACGTTTTTTGTCTCAAGCACCAAAATACCGCCAATTAAGGGTTTCTGAATCCATTGCCGTTTTCAAAAATAACAAAGCATAGCTTTTGAGATATCAGCTGATGAAAATGCAACAATATACTATTTTTGCCAACTTGCATGCAAGTTTGGCAGCTTGTAAGGCAGTTTATTTGCTCAATTTTCCCCAGAATTCAAACTTTATGTGTGTAACAATACATATCAACAAAGTTTTAAATACTATCGATGCGGAATAGTTATTTTTGATTGTTTAAAAAAGTATTGTATTTTACCATATAAGAGAAACGAAGAATTTTGTATGGAGACGGCAAGCATGTTAAAGAAATCGGTTCAAACTAAATTTAATCGTGCAATTTCAACAAAATTATTTCTAGAATGAAAGTTTAAGTCCTATTTTGCATGCTTGGTGGATTAGATCACAAAAAAAATGATAAATTATACCTTGAATTATATGTAAAAAATCAATAAAAACAGTGTTCTATGCAACTTTGGTGACTTGTAGCTAAAAATTGTGACATGCTGAAACATTTCTGAGAATGGTATCAGATTAAGCAATCCCAAATCTACTAGAGAAACATAATTTGATTCTTGAGAGACGCAAAAATGTGATTTTTGTTACGCTGTGTTATTCTATGTTTTCTGACAGGTTCCGTACACAGTTAAAAAAATGTTATTTTAGATTAACTCTACTGCACATTTTAGGGGTATCGAAACAAACACAAACTTTAACCACCAGTCCTTTATTTTTCAATTTAATTTTTTTTAAATAAATTTACATACTCTCTTAAAAGTAAACTATTGCCAATTGGAATTTATTTGAATATTCATTTGAATTAGCGCGTCCATGTAAAACAAAATGAATTCATTTATGTCTACAGAAACCTCCATTACACTTACTTACTTTACTTTTGATGGCACTACGTCCTTCTAGACATGACCTGCGCCATAATGTTTCGTCAAATAACTCGATCCATGGCTGCTAACCTCCAGTTTTTCGATCGCCTTACACTTCCAAGATCTTGCTCCACTTGTTCAAACCACCTAGCTCATTGCGCTCCTCTTCGTCTTGTACCGGCCGGATTTAAGGTGAACACCATTTTTGTCAGGCACTCCGGCGCTTGCAAGTCCTCTTCGAGCATTGTCCACGTCTCCTGCCCGTAGAGGAATACCGGTCTTATCAGCGTCTTGTACATGGTACACTTAGTACGGAGGTGAAGTTTACCAGACCGCAAGGTCTTGTGGAATCCGTAGTAAACACGACTTCCGGCAATGATACGTCTTCGAATTTATCTGCTGCAGTTGTTATCCGACGTTAACAATGATCAGAGGTAGACAAATTAGTCCACCAACTCGAACTCATTTCCGTCGATCATCACGCGTCTGCCAATGCGAACTCTATCACGCTCGGTTCCTCAAGCCAGCAGATATTTCGCTTTCGACGTATTTACCTTCAATCTACATTGAAAACATCTCTTCGTATTTTATCCATAATCCATTTCGTAAAACAAGATTTCGTACATATAACGCTATTTTCATTCATTGTACGAATTATTTGTACTTGACAGAATATCGCGATTCAGTGACTTTACGAAATAATCGTAAGATGTACGATATACAATTTGTAGATGTGCCTTATCGTTTTGTTCGTATTACGACCTACAGGCTCCGTACGCTCTTCATGATGTTCCGTACATTACTGTCTTAAGCTGGAAAATCCTAATCGTACCTCCGGTGTTTTCTTGCCACCGAATCTGCTGAACTGGGTGATCTCCGGGAGTTACCCAAGCAATCGGAAACGCATAGTAAGACAAACGAGGTCTTCTAGTACCACTTGATCAACCATGGTTTATGGACCAGGTGGTTCATGGAGAACCTCGAGTCTATGACAGACGATGCATCGAAAACAATACGAAGTTTTGTCGTAAGACTATCCGGACGGACAACACAGTGATGGGGCTGAAAATAGGAAGCAGAAGTACTCGGCGTATTCTGAAACACTTCCTCCATGTGTCCCTGCCGAAGATATTGTTCGAGAAATGATGAATATGGAGCCTTTAGCGATAGGTTGTCTTCAAGCCGGCGAGACAGTGATAGAAGCCGGCTTTTGGCTATATCGTAGGATATTCCAAGGAGTTTCAGGATATCCCGTTTCATTGGTAACGCTACACTACTGGTGGTAGTTGCCACGAAATATGCATCGCATGCCGATTTTTCAACAGACATCGTGCTTGAAGAGTGGCATGACTCGATTCCCCAAAACGTGATTAGCAAATCTTCTAAGGAGAGTACATTGCAGACATGAAAGTTGACTGTTGGATTGAAATGCTGACTAAGACAAATCTAACGGAGACGACTCAACTAAGGGTGGAAGTCTGGAGTAGGGGAAGTGGTGGAAAAATGAACAGGGGTACCTTTAACCGAGAAAAAAAAAACAATCTATATAAATAAAAATGGAATGGTGTTTGTATGTCACGAAATGGCTTGAGAACTGGTGATTTGACTTACATGATTCTTTCACTGTTGAATTCGTCCAGAGCTCCGACGTGTTTGTGCAAAAAAAAGTTTAGGCAAGTCTTCGGGATAGTGCGGAAAACGGGAGAATACTAATCTGTCATTTTCTACACGGGACTTGCATGGCGTTTTTCAACAGCCTACTTGATGGCAAGACGCAGTTTGCCGGGACCACTAGTTTCCAATAATTTTTTATCACGCACGGACGATTTAGAGCATAAATCCGATTCGGTTGATACGGAGGTCAATTGAAGTGAAAACAGGTCCGTCACACTCGGGCTCAGATTGGGTACCACTTCTAGTACTGCATTTGGTCCCTCGGTAGTGCAAAACTTGGGAACTTGGGTACCAGTTTGACAGATCGCAGTACACTTTGAACGGCATTCTAGATTACCTTATGAGCCATAAAATTTTGAGCAACTGCAAGGGACATGGGGGTCTTTAATTTGTCTTTGGTGAAAATATCAACGAAAACTAAGATTTTAGAAAACCACGTTTGAAAATTAGACCTGGCATAACTTTTAGCTCGGAGGTCTTCAGAGTATTCAGTGAGGTGAATATCGTTATGGTATGATGTCAAATCAGATACCTTTTGATTTCTTTTTGAATGGGTTACAAACCTGAATGGATATATGTTAGGAAATGCAATGAAAATTTTCAAAAATATTTGTTTTACTCACGTTTTTTGCGTGATGTTCATTTTACCACCAACAGCTGTTCATTTTCTTACTCGACTGGTTAGAGTCCGCGGCTACAAAGCAAAGCCATGCTGAAGGTGCCTGGGTTCGATTCCCGGTTGGTCCAGGATTTTTTCGTAATGTAAATTTTCTTGATTTCCCTGGGCATAGAGGTTCATCGTACCTGCCACACGATTTATGAATGGGAAAATGGCAACTTTGGCAAAGAAAGCTCTCAGTTAATAACTGTGGAAATGCTCATAAAAACAGCTGAGAAGCAGGCTCTGTCCCAGTGAAGAAGTAATGCCAAGAAGAAGCTGTTCATTTTACCCACATAGTGCAGGTGAAATAAACATTTGTATTGTTTTTTGCTAGCGATAAAAATATGTCAAAATTTAACTATTTAAGCCTAAATTCGTGTCGCTGCTACAGATAACATCCCTGTTTTTGATGTTGTGCGATAGAAGTAGACAAATTCCTCGTTTTTATATCAGAAACAAGATGATATTCTTAAGGTGTTCATTTTACCACCCCTTCCCTTACTGGCTGATTTTCTGGACCTAGTTTTACTAGTCCTTTCAGTAGGGCGGCATTCACCAATAACGTAACGCTCTAGGGGGAGGGGGGAGTAGACTCAAGCGTTACGGCTCATACAAAAATTTTTTTTACATCTTTTTCATACAAAACGCGTTACGGAGGGGGGGGGGGGGTCAAAAATTTCAAAAATCAATCCCAAGAGGACTGAGTGATTCTCCGTCGTCGTGGAACCTCCAATGCCACCGATGGTTTGATGATCCTTATGTGCTTACAGCCGTTGGACGAGCCGTTCAGAGATAACATTCAGCTGAGAAGCCGGATCAAGTAGAGCTCTGGTCCACAATAAGTATCCACTGAAACCGATGACCTAAAGCTGCCTGCAGCAGGACCGTTTGTGGAATCCGGCAGACATTGGCAACCATTGATGTGGAGCAGTGACTGAACGACGAAGTAGCGAGTGAACCTGAGGGGACCGGGGATGCTGATTTGAACCATTTGGCGAGTTTCTAGCGTTCTTAGCGTTTTACGCCACGCTATCAAGGTGTTACGTTTCCAAGCCATACAGATGTTCGTCGTAATGCTACTTTCACTTTTCAATCACTTCATGTTCATTCGTGCCTGTTGTTCAACATTGCGCTAGAGGGTATCATGCGGAAAGCCGGGTTCAACAGCCGAGGTACGATTTTCACAAGGTCCAATCTTTGCGGATGATATGGATATTAGTGTGGGACAAAATTTAGAACCTCGCTCCTGTCCACTTTTTGGATTGCATTTAGTTCTCATAACAACTGTGCAAAATTTCAGCTCGATCGGTGAAACTATATTTTAGTGCCAGCCGATCAAAGTTTGTATGGGATTTACTATAGGAAAACTTACTTTTGCAAAGAAGAATCGCCAGAGGTAGCCCATTGACCTCTATAAAAATTCTGAACACAGGCCTCGATAGCTATTTTTACGATGAAGAATATTGCCGAAGACCGCGAATCAATCCGATACTTCTAAAAAAAGTTGCCGCTAAAATATAGTTTCACCGATCGAGCACAGTTGTTATGGAACCTAAATTCAATCCAAAAAGTGGACTGGAGCGAGAATCTTAATTTTTCATATAACCGTGTCCCAGGCTAATGGATATAATTGTAAGAATATTTGAAACAGTGGCAGATATGTAAACCCGTCTGAAACTTGAGGCAACAAAAGTAGGACTGGTGATGAATGCATCACAAAGTACATGCTGGTTGGAGGTGCCTACCGTACTTATGGGCTCCAGAAGAACCATGTAAAAAACGCTGATTAGACATGAAGCGTGGAAGATGCTCGAGGAGGACCTGCAACCACTCGGAGTCTTCAAACGTCGGATGCTTAGGACGATCTTTGGCAGTGTGCAGGAGAACGATGTGTGGCGGCGAAGGATGAACCATGAGCTCACTGTACTCTACGGCGAACCTTATGAAGGTAGCAAAAAAAATGCTAATCATAAATCTTCGAGCTGTTTAGTAGAATACCTAGTACTAGTACACGACACTGAAGACGGCCTTACAGTTGAGGTCGAAATACGCGTATCTGCCAAAGGATACAAACTCTAGTGGAATTAAATGGTATAGTACTAAATTCCGATTTTTCATCTACTTAAAAAAATGCGTTGGACGGAGCATGTTGTAAGAATGCTGGACAACAACCCTGCAAAATGGTGTGATGGGCTGACTGCAAGATCTGGCGAGCGTGGGCCGCAGCCGAGGATGGAGAGGGGCAGCTGAGAATCGAGATTGTATAGCGTAAAATTGCATTGCATATAGCATTGCAAATTGTATAGCAAAAAACAAGTTTTCTTGTAATTATAATCTAATACTAATAAATGATGAATGATGAGGATGCTCATTCGTCTAGTTACCTCGAGCCTTACTCAGGCATATTTTGGTTTTCCAAATGTTTTTTTTTTTTATCTCAGAAAAGAACTGCTTGCTGTCTTCTCGTATGCCTCAAATGTAGAAAAATCGTGCTATATTTGACTACTAGTTAAAACACGGTGTTAATGCATCCAAATAAATGGAATACAATTATGTTTTTTTTTTTTATCGAAAGCTTTTGTGTTTTTTGTGCTTTTTTTTGTGGCCCTTAAAAATCAAGAGGTTTTGCAATAAAAACATAAAGGTTTCGGCATCCCATTTCCTGTGTTGTACATTACCTTCTTGTACCTTCAAGTAAATGTCAAGTATTCCCGACCAGTGCATTACATCTAAATTGTAGCACAATTCTCGCATAACTTCTGATCTCGCCCTAAAAGCCATTGGTAACTATGTGTGTAGCTCGTTGTTTCTGAGCATTTGAATGGATTTTCATGTTATTTAACAACGCTATGGGAAAGAACTGATCATTATCTACCTGTCCGTGATGTTGGTTTGGATGCTTATTCTTTCGTTTGCTCAGAAACAACGAGCTACACACGTGGCTACCAATGGCTTTTAGGGCGTTATCTCAGAGTATGCGAGAATTATATCAAGATTGGTTACAAAAAAAAACAAATATTGTTTCATTTTTGTTAGAAGCACTTTGAGTTGATGAAGGAAATTATAACATAATTAACACTCAATCATTTCTAATAACAAAGGCTGTTTTTAATTTGTTTCAAATTAAAACATAATTATAACACAATTTGTTATAAAAAAAATTGAAAGCAATTGCTTATAACAAATTTTGTTATAATTATGTTATGGAAAATAACAAAATGAGTTATAGTTTTGTTTGATTTGAAACGTCATCAGTTACAATTTTGTTAAAAATTATAACATGTTTTATTGCAATTTTGTTTAGTGTAGTGGAAATTGTGTTATAATTTTTGTTATTTTAACTACTAACCACCGAAAATTTTAACATATTTTGTTAGAAAAAACGCGCTTAATGTGTAGCAAAATCTGTTACAACTATGCTTTAATCCACTGGTCGGATTATCGTGAGCCTCATCATTTGAGTACTTTTTGTCATTATTTTTCACCTTAGCACACGATGAAGGCCTTTTAAGAAAATTTAATGACGCACTACAGCCTACGTGCCATGCAGCAGTTCATTCTACAACCAGTCCACGAGCATACTAAATCAGAACCCATCAAATGTCCTGCACAAAACATTAGGACATGGAGCTGCTTATGGTTGTCTTACGATGATGTGCAGCAGACTTGATTAGGATGTGTAAACGCTCCAGGGCTGAGGTTGCCGTGGCATCTAACTATGTGACGTGGATCGACGTTTCAAAGTGTATTACGTGAAACCGCATTTCATCGTGAATAGATTGTACACAATATACCAGCTGTTTCCAATGCTTTTTCATTACAGAGCTTGACATGGACTGTTCTTCTTAGATGTCGTCAATTTTGTTTCACTGATGACAGTCAGCCAATTTTAAAAACAAATTGATTCAAGTCTACATTTCATGCCATGATTATTTGAAATTTGATCCAATAATAAGTACATTAATCCTGTTCTTTATTTAAGAATGGAATATAATAAGTAACATCAATAGTTATAAATTGTAAAATATGGTAAAACTGACAAGATTGTTGAAAACCACTGCCATTGCTTCTAACCAATAGGAAACCTAGTCGCTTCCCGAACAACAATGGATGCTTAGAAATGACGTTGCCAGTAGTTAGCTACGTGATAGTAGACAGAGACGTGACCGAATGGACCAGATTGCTGAATTATAACGTCCACGTGGATTGACGCTCATTGCCGGTCTGTGAGATAAATTGATTGGATTACCACCTATTGGGGATGATAGAGATGGCCAAAAGATGAAATGGTACAACTGTCTCTTCCCTCAGTGGTCAATCGTGGTGATTTGATTTCGCTCGCATCAATGAGTCTCCAAATAATGGCTTTGATTGAAATGTTATTGTTGGAAAGAAAATTAAGTGAAAAGAGCATTTATCAGTTTATCTCGTGCTATGCGTACATAAATGCTTAATATAGTCATTGTGGTATCCTGATGTGTGTTAGTCTAGGAGTAAACGGATGAGTCGAGTCGAGAGTCTGGAGGTATACGCAAGCACGCTTGTAGCTGTTGCAAATATAAGTATATTTATAAATATTCAGTGCATATATAAGGTAGATATTTCATATGTAACGATAGGATATCACATTGGCGATCCTGCCATGATATTGCCATTAGTTTGTATAATTGAATAAGCTATATCAAATTGAAATCTAAAATAATTGGAATGTGAAAAAATGACGTCGATACTGATCTAATTAGTGTGTGTGAGGTGGATGTGATGTGAAATGTGTTGAAATCATCGATAGAAAAGGTAAAGTGATCATGCGACCGAGTTGCCAGTTATATTATTTCGTGCTAATATTATAAAGTTGCGTCGGGTGAAGCCCATAACCAACAGATGTGTTGAGTTGAGTGTAAATAGACAAACATGACGCTTGAGTAGAGTTTCAGCTCATTGCCAAGCAGTATAAATGTTGAGTCGGGTAAAGCCCAAGGCCAACAAATGTATTGAGTCGAGTATAGCTCATGGCCAATACAATAATCTACTAAAAAAAAAAGCTTGAGTAGAGTATTAGCTCATTGCCAAGCAGTTCAAAAGTTGAGTCGGGTGAAGCCCATGGCCAACATATCTATAGAGACGAGCATGGCTCAAAGCCAATACAGCTAGCCATGGAAAATCAATACAATTGAATCGGATATGGGCCACTGCACAAAAATCGTCCTCTTTCTTTCACTCTTACATAAAATTTGTAAACAACAAGGCCAGTAAACGTCAAAATTCGGAACAAAATCAAAACAGTGCAGAGCCCTATAGCCCAAGGCCATGTGGAGATAAAGGTAATTTGAGCTAAATATGAAAGTGCCAAAGTACAAAAAACTGTTTCGAGATGAGCGGATATATGATTGAATGTATGTTAGAATAAAGATTCATGTCTGTATACAACTTGATACCAGAATAGAGGAGACAAAAGGGAATAAATAAATGGATAGCTTTCAGGCTAAATTGGCGTGAAAATGAGTTAATCGCCATTGCTTCTTGTAAAGAGTGATAACAAACTGATAAGGCGAGCTGAAAAGAAATGTCATTTCAAATTACACACGTTATAGTTTTTGAAGTTTTGGCAGCACTATTCTAAGGCACACATCAGCGCACACGACAACTTTATGCACCTGAAATCGTTCGTATTCGTACAGCGGTATTCATATCATCTTTATATGTATGCATCCTCAGATTTGGTGCACTTCGTTCCTCCTCTCCTGTCAATGATTGCCACTCCACTCGCGCTGAGAATCATGAATAGGTATTGGAATTGTTACTGACACGCAGAAGGGAATTGGCTATAGTTTTGGATCCCGTTTTCGGAAGAATGTTATGTATGGTGATTTTAGTTGTGGAAATGGGAAGTTACCACAGATCAGCTATACGGTGAATCGTTTTCTCAGGTTTTCTCCGTTTTCTCATGCTCATTGTCGAGAAGATGTGCGGTTAATTTGCAGTTGTGTTTGGTTGTGTACCACGTAAATACCGTATGCGTGTGTTCGCTGCATTCGTTAGATAGCCCTTTTCATGTGACAGGTCCGTCTATGCATTTGTTTACATCGGTAGAGGAACGGTGCATACACGAAGCTGCCATGTTCATAGAAGAATTGTCAAAGAGCTTCCCGATCAGCTGTTTTGGAACGTCATGTGAATAGGCCTATTGATGCAGGGCATGGGAGGAGCACTGGCACTGACTGACACTCAAAATAATACAAACGTCATTAGTACGTGGAAACATACGTGATTTTTTTCCATCTCACTTTTCACGTAGCACTTACGTGGATCATAGGTAACACAGAATGAACACATGAACACTTCAACATCGTCACTTCCACCGTTGTTTCACGTAACAGCTACGTGAATTCTCCCGTAACTTTCACAAACCGTTCCAGTACATGCTAGATGATGTTCTCGTAAAATCCATCAACAATTTCCATAGTAATTACTCTGCTTCGTTTCAAATTTCATAAGGTTTATTCAATTCAAAAAGGGTTCAACTATTTAAAGAAAAGTGTTTTATTATATTAAATCGATGACACGGTGCTCAAATTCGATACAGCCGTAGTACATAGGTAGCTCCGACCGAGTTACTAGGTGCTTCGTTGGGTAGTGGTGCTCTGTTCAGTAGATGTAAACAGGTATACAATTTGGTACCCAGGTTGTCCGAGGATCCAGATTTACACAGCTCCTGCAGAATCACACAATGTGTGACATTCGATAAAACAATGCAAAAAAATTAATTTTAATACTTACGCTTTGGGTAGAATGAAAAATATCAATCAGGTGCCGCAAAAACTCTTCGGGCCAAATTCTGATGCTGCTTTGAATTGCAAGTTAGCTTTTTGCAAAGAAATTTTCGCCTCCATACTTCAAAATCAGAAATTCTTTTGAGAATAACTGACCTCATCTTCACAACAAACGATGAACGTAATATGAAATGTCAAATATCAAACCACAACACAGAATGAACTACCTATCGAAATAAATCTGAGCGGGGTACGTGATTTTCACGTAGGAGTGATGATCATAAACAGTAAATATTACTGAAGTCTCATTTCATCCTTACCAACGGTTGGATGATTGTTACCGTTGTCAGGTAAATTGAGGAAAAGTTCATGTTATAGGGATCTACGTGAATTTTCACGTAGCCTCGACATGTGGATTTTTTTGAGTGGATCATATCAAAAAGTGTGCAAGCGACGCGACGTTGTGTGAGAGCAATCGTGTTGATGTTTTTGCAACAAATAAACTGATGGTTACACCCTTACACTTGCACAGACATGTGCATGCGGTGCATGCTGCTTAGGTTTGCTTGCGATGTTTTATTAGGGCACATCTACAGTTAACTTTTTAAAAGCGAAGCGTGAGCGTTAAGCAGAACCCATAAAAGCATACAATTTTTTTTGAAACGTGTTTGAAATTACGAATGCGTTATTGACTGTTTAACGATAAACTTGCGACGATCGACGCGCCACCATATTTCATATAACGGAGGGTATTAGAACTAACTTGGAGGTGATGATTTGGAGGTTATTTGGCAATTTGGAGGTTAAAATCACCTTCAAACACTAGCGATTTTGCGGTGGGATGTTGACGTTTGATGACGAATCGCGTGGCCTCGGTAACATGAGTTTTGCTGACTATTGAAGAAACAACAATTGTTTTCCAAGATAAATTTGTTGAAGCAGCATTTATGGAATTAACAGAAGAGCAGAATATTGTTTTTTTGTGTGATGCCACATTTTAATTTATAAATACTATGCCCAAAACCCCCAAAACAATCGAAAGGCAACAACAAAAATTTGTCTGCGTTATTTGTGAAAGTCACTTTAGGTGTCAATCCTTTGGTTGAAATTTTAATAGGGAGCGTGGAAATTATGTGAAAAAGTTGCATTAACTTAAGCAGTTTTGTCATTTTGTAAAAATGTTCATGATGAAACTCTTTTGGCAAACAACATGTTACCCAATTATAATTACATCACGCTCACAGCCTATTTTTTTCATAGATTCGTATGGTGCGAGGACGGTTATTACCTTGTTTTCAAAGATTTATGATTCGAAACAAAATGCTGTCAGTGAGGTTCTTTTTGGATGGAAGAGACTAGTATGATGAGATCCGGTCTACTATATTTAAATATGGATATGAGTATGACAATGGAAATACCCTAGACGTCTTAAAGTCATGTCAGAAAACAAAGATTGCCAAAAAGTGCAAATTATGCAATAGTTCATATATTCAGTCCAAATAATCTTATGTTAAACCTATTCACAATGAATGATTATCACATCAATGCAATAAAGTTATACAATCTTTTTTTTCTTGCTTCAGGGAGAAGTGTAAAGAGGTTTTAGGTCAAAGTCACTGGTTACAGTATTATGCAGAATGTTTGTGGTCCATTTTTGATATTCTCATTAGCAATGAGTGGTTTTCGAACATTTCTGAAAGGGGAGGATGTGGTATCCTGATGTGTGTTAGTCTAGGAGTAAACGGATGAGTCGAGTCGAGAGTCTGGAGGTATACGCAAGCACGCTTGTAGCTGTTGCAAATATAAGTATATTTATAAATATTCAGTGCATATATAAGGTAGATATTTCATATGTAACGATAGGATATCACAGTCATAAATTTAGATATTTAAACAGTACTTTTGTTGCTACTTTCTTTACCTATGGACCAATTTTCGAATTCCCTTCCTTAAAAAAAATGTTTCTTATATTCTTAAGTCCTATTTTATTTTTTGCCACATTCAGCAGGACTTTTCTTCGAAATATGAGACTCTTTCCAAGGGTGAAATTTATAACGGTAGAAATTGTATCGAAATGAGCAATAATTACAAACTTTACACAAATTTTCCGACACGGCTCTCCGATTCTAGTGAGGAAGCTAACAATTCATATTTATTTGCTTGAAGAACAGTCATACCAGATTTTTAGTCATGCCCAGACAACCAGAAATCGCATGAAAGTTAACGTTACAACTCGTTTAATCATACTAATGACATCAAACCCGCAAAACACCGTGGATAAACTCGTCAGGTTGATGAGCTTCCTCGCATAAAACACTTCTTTTCTGAGTTCATTTGTACATTTTGTTTCGTCCCATACACTCGTACAAAGTAAGTCGAATCAATCCGTAGCAGCTGTCAAATCAACATTTGTTATCATAAGTTAAGTCGCATAAGATCACAGGTTAGTTCGGTGGAATATTTATACACTCGCATTGTATGTTATTAATTATTCATCACATAATATATGCACGCATATCGCCTCCACTTTTGTACGTAGAAGGCCTTTTCGCGACATCTTTTAAGTGAAATGTTGCACATACAAAGCCTCCAGGTGATTTCGTTAAACGTACATTTTGGTTGTCTGGGTGCTCTGCAACAAACTAATTTTATTCGTACCAACGAAGGTAACCATTAGAATTTAGACAATTCAAAACCCTATGGACCAATGCACGAGTTCACTCATTGACTTTTGAGCGGTGCCGTGTTATTTATGTGACCATGACAACGAGTGAATTTGGCATCGCTCAAACGTCAAATTAGTGAACTTGTGCATCGGTCCATATCAATACTGAGGCAATGCACGAGTTTACTAATTTGACGTTAAGGCGGTGCCAAATTCACTCGATACCATGGTCACATAAAGACACGGCACCGTTCAAACGTCAACGAGTGAACTCGTACGTTGGACCACGACACATATGTTGAGTTCATTAAACTATGAATGAATATATGAAAAAAATCACGTGCTCAGGTGGGATTCGAACCAACGATTTTTACTCGATATTATGTATCTCGATATTTCCCCTAACTTGATGAAATGCGCGGTCCCTTTCATTTGGCATGCTTTGATACCTTTGTAAGTCGATACCCCTCTAACACAATGTTCCCTAACTCGATGCTATCTGTTTCAGTTTACCTCTCTAACTCGAAATTTTCATGAAAAGTTCTAAATGTTCTTCAAACGATAATAAATGTCATTAATATTATGATTAAGTTGATAGTAAAATTAACATTTACTGCCCATTTCTGGGTGATAAAACTTTCAATTTTCACAAACCGATAAAAAAATTGAATATTAAAAATATATTTTCAGTATCTCGATACTTCCTTAACTCGCTGGTCCCTTCAATATCGAATAAGGGAGAGTTGATTGTATAAAGTAAAAAATATACATAAAAATCAAATGTTGGAAGTTCCAAAATATAATTATTTAAAAAAAATATCGTTGAAAATCTAGTATGAATTTTTTGAGATCATGATTGATACTGATTGACAACGACTGTAATGCGTCTGATTTTGTTCATAAATTGTGTACCAATTTACCAAAATGAAACAACTCTTCTAAACAATGCCAAGTGGTTGACAATGAATTATAACCTTACGACAGCACTAAAGCAATTATTCGAGTCATTCGTTAGCAATCTTTTTCATTTGCAGTCCATTATTTGTGCCAGTAATTGTCAGCGGCTAGTGTACCGGAATGTCCATTTGAGGGCAACTTTATGTTTGACTAAATTGAAAATAGTTTTCCATATGTACACGTCGGTTTACACAATGGAAACATGAGCCGAAAAAAGAAAAAAAAACAGCATCAACATGCAAACTTTTTGTTGTTTCCATGTTTTGCTGCTAGTGCCCCGAATCGCTGGTCAGTTGCTGGTGGTCTTGTGTGCCTATTGTATTGCAGAATGTATTTCTGCATGCGGACTAAAATATTTATGACCCTTCTGGTTTACCCGATAGCGGATGCCATTTTTGGCGGGAAACTGACTGCGAGGTCGACGGCAATGTGTTTCTGAATGTGAATGTGATCCATGTGAGTCCATAACCGGTGAATTATATACAACAACAAAATGATTATCTTTCGATAGCGCTCCGTCACATCCTGAATGCCGATAGAGATTGAAGGATTATCTCAGCACCTAATCGCATTAGCCATTGTATCAATTCACAACCAATAACGAACCGACGGCGATTCCATTCCAATCACGCCGGAAATATCATTACACTGATTTCCCCTTTCCTTTGAAATCGAAATCAGATCCCAGCCCACAACCCATCTCTAATAGAGAGCAGCCAACAGTGCAGCGCACAGTGGCGCACCGTCATACAAAGGACGAACAAAAACTCATCGATTCAAAGCGATAATTTACCATCTTTACTTGATGCTGAAATACCCAGTCAACATATTGATTTGTATACGATTAATTCACTCGTATAAAATACACGGAATGAGTTTATACCACCCAAAGTAAACCAGGCTTGATAAGACTACTCAACATCACCAGAGTTTGGTAGCATGCTTTATCGCCCTATTCGGGTTTACTTTAGGTAATCGATATTCAAAACTGAAAAGGCAATAGGGAGTTATCCAAAAATGACGTCCATAATTTGGGGGAGGGGGGATTTACGAAAGTGTGACAGTGCTCGTATAAGGCATTGGAAAAAAAACGTGACAAATGGGAGAGGAGGGTCTAGAAATCCCAGAAATTATAGCCATATTTGAATCATCCCTTACTTTACTTTTGCTGGCTCTACGTCCTTCAAGATATGACCTGCGCCACAATGTTACGCCAACTAACTCGGTCCATGGCTGCTAACTTCCAATTTCTCGGGGCGACTTCCAAGATTCTGCTCCACTTGGTCAAACCACCTAGCTCGTAGCGCTGGTTCATTCTTCTCCTCCATACGCCGTTCTCACACACTCCGCCGAAGATCGTCCTAAGCGCACGTCGTTCAAAAACTCCTAGCGCTTGCAGGTCCTCTTCGAGCATTGTCCACGTCTCATGCCCGTAGAGGACTTGTACATGGTACACTTAGTACGGAAGTAAAGTTTACCAGACCGCAAGGTCTTGTGGAGTCCGCAGTAAGCACGACTTCCGGCAACGTCTTCGAATTTCTCTGCTGCAGTTGTTTTCCGACGTTATCAATGATCCGAGACAAATTCGTCCACCACCTCGAACTCATCCTCGTTGATCATCACGCGTCTGCCAATGCGAGCTTTATCGTGGTATACTGTTCAGCAACCACCTGGAACGTTCTTCCGACAATGTCCACGTCGTCAGCAAAGCAGATGAACTGGCTGGATTTGTTGAAGATCGTGCCCCGCATGTTGAAGCCCGCCCATTTCACAACACCTTCTAGCGCAATATTGAACAGGAGGCAGGAAAGACCATCGCCTTGTCGAAGTCCTTTGCGTGTTTCAAACGGGTCCGATAATGCTCCCGATATCTTCACACAGCACTGTACACAATCCATCGTTGCTTTGATCAGTCTAGTCAGTTTCCCGGGAAAACAATTCTCGTCCATAATCTTCCATAGCTCCTTCGCGGTCGATGGTATCATAGGCCGCTTTGAAATCAATGAATAGGTGGTGCGTAGGGACTTGATATTCGCGACACTTTTGAGGGATCTGCCGCAACATAAAAATTTGGTCTGTCGTCGATCGCCCGTCCACAAAACCGATAACTTCCCACAAATCCTTGCCAGTGGCGATAGACGGCGGAAGATGATCTGGGAAAGCACTTTATAGGCTGCGTTAAGAATGGTGATCGCTCGATAGTTCACCCTTTTGTCCCCCTTGTCACCCTTTTTGTATATTGGGTATATTATTCCCTCCTTCCACTCCTCCGGTAGCTGTTCTGTATCCCAGATCCTGACTTGGTGCAGACAAGTGGCCAACCTGTCTGGGCCCATTTTAATAAGTTCCGCTCCAATACCATCCTTTCCAGCTGCTTTGTTATACTCGAGCTGTTTGATAGCATCCTTAACATAACCTATTGTGGGAGTTGGCACGTCTCCCTCATCTGCCGTACTGATGAAGCCATTCCTCCTGCAGTCTTGATCTTCCTCCTCTGCGCCGTTTAGGTGTTCATCGTAGTGCTGCTTCCACCTTTCGATCACCTCGCGTCCGTCCGTCAAGATGCTCCCATCCTTATCCCGGCACATTTCGGCTCGCGGCACAAAGCCTTTGCGAAATGCATTGAATTTCTTGTAGAACTTACGTGATTCTTGAGAATGGTACAGCTGCTCCATCTCGTCACACTCCAACTCTTCCAGGCGGCGCTTTTTATCCCGGAACAAATGGCTTTGCTGTCTTCGCTTCTGTTCTTATCGTTCCACGTTTTGACGCCTTGCTGCAGCATTATCACCCGCGCTGCATTCTTCTCGTCCAAAACCGTCTGACACTCCTCGTCGAACCAACCGCTCCGTCGATTTGCTTCCACGAACCCAATGACACCTTCCGCTGCGTTGTTTATGGCTGCTTTGAGACTACTCCAGTAGTCCTCAAGAGGGGCTTCGGTGAGCTCTCCCTCTTCCGGCAACGCTGCTTCAAGGCTTTACGCGTAATCAGTTGCGACTTCGGGTAGCTTGAGTCGTTCCAGATTGTAACGTGGTGGGCGTCGGTACCGAATGTTGTTCACAACGGAGAGTCGTTGGCGCATTTTAACCGTCACTGGGTAGTGGTCCGAATCGATATTTGCGCCGCGATAGGTTCTGACGTCGATAATGTCCGAGAAGTGTCTTCCATCAATCAAAACGTGGTCGATTTGCGATTCAGTCTGTTGCGGTGATCTCCAGGTGTACCGATACGGGAGGCTGTGCTGGAAGTAGGTGCTACGTATGGCCATGTTTTTGGAGGCGGTGAAATCAATCGTTTTCGTTCGTAAGCTGTTGAGCGCTGAACTTCCCTATAATCGGTCTAAATTCCTCCTCCTGGCCAACCTGAGCGTTGAGATCTCCGATAACGATTTTGACATCATGGCTTGGGCAGCCGTCGTATTCACGTTCCAGCTGCGCGTCATCGTCACTTGCTAGGTGAGGGATGTGCACGTTGAATATGCTGATATTGAAGAAACGGGATTTGATCCTCAACTTGCACATACTGTTATCGATTGGCCCCTACCCAATCACGCGCCTCTGCATTTTGCCCATCACGATAAAAGCTGTGCCCAGCTCATGTCTGTTGCCGCAGCTCTGGTAGAAGGTATAACCATCCCTGTACATACGTTAACCCTTTCAAGCAAACCTCCAGCAGCGTTACGATGTCGGACCCTCAATAATTCGGAAAGAATGCGGGTACCGTAAAACGGGGTAACTTTGATAGTTTTTTCGAAGAAAACTTGAATATTTCTACATGCTGTTTCAAAGAATTACAATTTATATTTTTAAAACAAGTACTGACATCCTAGCTATCGATTGCACTTGATAGATTGCCAAAAGATTTATTCTGAATGGATTTATAATTTTTCATATAATCGAAAGTCGGTTTTCTGTTTTGGGGTAACTTTGATAATGGAGTATAAATCGAACAAAATCGAATGAATTACGGAACATTTGTAGGGCGTTGCATACCTCTAGGCGTTTAACGCTATATGGAAATTTCTGACTTAGATTACAAAAATGGTCCCAGTTTGTAAAAATGGTTTTCGCTAAGAGATTTGAGACCGAATACATGTTCTACTATAACTAGGCTGTCATGGGTAAGTGACGAACTCATTATGACTTTATCAAATAGTGGTCGTAGAGCAGATTGTTAGTAAGCGTTGCAAAAATGCTAAAATTATGTAAATTTTAAATATTTGCATAAAAATCGTCAAATGCATTTGATTCCAATGAAAATAGCTTTGACATGAAGTGTCATACTAATATTATTTAGTTTTGCATTCGTTTTTCTTAACTGATTGACAGAAACTTCGTTATTTCGTTTAATATGTTGGGGGTCCCGCACTATCAAAGTTACCCGCATTATCAAAGTTACCCCGTTTTACGGTACTTCCCAAGAAGTTGAGAGACTTACAGTTCCATGATCCGAGTTTCCAATCGTTAGTCTATTTTCGATGCCTGGGTCTATGCCGATTATTCCGGTACGAATTTACATTGTGTGCTTCCTGTACTGCTGGTTTTTACGGCTGGCTTGTAAGGCCTGAACCAACCCCCTGTCTCGCCGGAGGATCATCGTGCACAGCACTATTTAGAGTCCCACGCTGGCACTAGGACGATGATCAGCCGGTCCTAACATGGAGAACAGACGCTGTTTTGACCCGCCCCTAACATGGAGAACAGACGCTCTGATAAACTACAACCTCAGAAGAGAGGAACCCCCCTTCCCTGTCAGCATACGACCAAGGTCCCACCAGGGTTGGTTACCCGATCTTCCCTTTTTCAGTGGTAGTAACAATCAGTGTCGCGGGAAGTAGGCAGGACAGATAGGACATGTACTACGCACAAAAACACCTGGGTAGGACATTTAAAGGACTGTCCTACCCATGATTCAACATAAACAAAAAACACAATAAAGGACGATTGAGAATATGTAGTATAAATCGTTTGAAACTAGCTGTAAGAACTGTTACAAGAAACTTCTTTAACTATTAGATAAACTAATTGAACAATCCTCTATGGCATGTCTGAATCTACGGCCAACGTTATATATGTTCTGGGATAAAATAGTACGAGCATTCCTGGAAGTAGGTTTTGAGTGATTTCTAGATCATCATCAGTGAATTTTCAGTAGATTGTCGAATTTAATCAATCAAAGCATTGACGAATCTCCTGACGATTTTCAGAATGATTCCTACAGAACCCCCCAGCACACTCTCTTATATTATTTGGTTGATTTAGAATTGCCTTTGGAATTTTTGGGAGTACCTTATTCTGTACTTTTTGTATTGTTTATCCATTTGTTATCCAGAAATAGATGATGAAATTGTAAAGGCAAGCAGTTTAGTCTTTTTTTTTGTCAAACTTATTGAAAAAAAAATGATTTAAAAAGGATAACAATATATTCATGGATTTTTAAATATTTCTGATAACAATAATTAATCCAATGAATGCTCCTAAAGACAGGACTGCTAGTAGGTTTCTTTTTGGAGGCTTGGTCTCTATTTTAATGATAGTTTCTAAAAAGGCTCTATTATAAGTAGATGGTCTCTAAAGTATCTACTTTAACCCAAGTGGTCTCTAAAGTATCTTTTTTTTTTCTTATTCTGTTTGCATTGAATTCTGATACTAAATTGAACAAGCTCCAAAGAAACATACAGAGATTATAACGGGATCAACAGGCTCATCAAGAATTACGCCTCAGATTTACCGAGAAAAAATAGTGATCTTATTTAGAATGCTTTCAGGGATCTCTCTAAAAAATCTTCCAGGAATTCTTAGTGGTTTTGCAAAATATGCTTAGACGCATTTCTCCAGAAATTACTCCAGGAAATCCTTAAGAACTCCGAAGCTACTACTCCAGTAATTTCCTCGAGTATTTATTTGATTTTATTTCCCAAAACTATCCTAGAATTTCCTCGAGATATTTTATCACTAATCCTTCAACCTATTTATCTAGTTGTTACTCTAGGGGATCTTCCAAAGATTTCTACAGAAGTGGTTGTTCCGAAGTATTTGAATACAAAAAAAAATGCTAAAAGGTTTTTTTTTTCAAGATACCCTACAAAAATTCCTCCTCCTGCTCTTGTGGATTTCTTCAAGAATTCATCTACGATTTCCTCCCAGAAATCCAAATTTTATTTAGGAGTTCTTCGTACAACTTTTTTTTGCTATGAATTTTTCCAGCATTTCATCTAAATATTACTCCTGCAGTTTTACCAATCATTTCTTTAAAAAATTCTCAAAAAATTCCCATCCAATCTTCAAAAGTTTATTCAAGTTTTCAGACCAGTTTTACTACAGCAATTAGTTGAATAATTCCTCCGCTCCCTCCTACAGTAATTTGTATGGAGATTCGGTCCAATGGCTTTTGACAAATTTCTTCAGAAAATCCAGCGGAAGAGTATCCTTAGTATTCGATTATTTCTTTAATCGATTATATTGGCAATATATCTAGGAAATCTCCTAAAACTTCCTCAACAGTCCTGGTGTTATTTCTGATATCCTTGTTAATTAAGAGTGTCTTTAAAATTTACACTAGTTTCATCAGAGGTTAATCTAGATTTTTTTTCAGAAAAACCTCAAGAATTGATTTGGAGACATTCATGTAAAAAATCCTAAAAAATCATTCAAATGTTACTTGAGAAAATCTCAAAGCATTACTGAAGGAATCTTATAGGGAATCTCGGGAGCAATTGTTGATGGTATTTTTAGAGATATGCCTAGTTGAAATCTCGTATAAATGCTTAGACGACAATTTTTAAGGAAATTTGTAGAAATTTCTGGAGAAGGTATTGACTGAATTTAAGAAGACGTTTTGACTGGGAGTTTTGAAGGATGCCCCAGTGAAATCGATGGATGAATCAGTGGATAAAATCTTGGAAGAATTAGGAGTTTCTTGAACAAAAATTTCAAAGAATTTTGGGAGGAATTCAGGTGGAGAAATTCGTGAGTCTCTCTCAGGTTTTGACAGTTCTCGACAACCATTGAAGAAAATTGATTTCTAGAGCTATCTAGCGGGCCTTCCTTAGCCGAATGGTTAGAGTCCGCGGCTACAAAGCAAAGCCATGCTGAAAGTGGTTGGGTTCGATTCTCGGTCGGTCCAAGGTCTTTTCGTAAAGGAAATTCCCTTGACTTCCTTAAGCATAGAGTACCATCGTACCTACCACACGAAATACAAATGCGAAAATGGTAAGTTTGGCAAAGGAAGCTCTTAGTTAAAAGCTGTGGAAGTGCGCATAAGAACACTAAGCTGAGAAGCAGGCTTTCCCAGGGAGATGTAATGCCAATAATAATAAGAAGAAGCTATCTAGCGGTTGAATTCTCAGTAATATTTTTCATCAACAGATAGCATTTGATCTGCTGATCAACTTTGCCAAAGACACACCTTCTAGCTCATCGAGATCCGTTGAATGAACGGTTAGGCCAATTTCGGACTGCATTTACGTTGAAATTTATTTGAAACTAGTGGTCCCGGCAAACTTAGTCTTGCCATCAAGTAGGCTGTTGAAAAACGCTATGGATCGTCCTATACAAAATGACAGCTCCGTTCACGCCCGTTTTTTCGACTTTCCCGGTGAAAATCCTGGGATTTTTATGCACACAAACACGTCAAATCGGTTGACCCGTTTGGAAGCCATTTCGTGACATACAAACACCACTCCATTTTTATTTATATAGAAGATTAATTGATCTACTGGTCTCCAATAAGTGGCCATTTGAAAATTCAAGGTTCGTCTCAGGATTTTAAGAGTTTACGGACAATTTTTGGACCTTCATTATTTGAGGTTTTGTCTGGCCGTGCGCCACTATGCAGTGAAGGGAAATCATTCTTCATACGCCAATTCACTGATTCAAGGCATGAAACGCTGCTCAGCCCCTGCTCTGATGTGGTGGTCCATTACGTGCCTGATTTGTGCCATGCATCAGCCCCAACCAACCCTCTGCTCATCAAGTCCGGCAACGATATCGGTATTTATTGTTATCTTATTTTTTTCTTCTTTTCGCTTCATGGTTTGATTCCTTTGGTCGCGTTTCGAAAGTCATCTCGGCAAGTGGAAACATGAAATAGGAAATTTTTATCACGTTTTCGGTCGCTTCCCGATGATGATATTCCACCACTCCGGACGAGAATTGGACCCGAACCGCCTGTCCGAGTCTGAGAGCATTTTTCTGGTCCATCTTGGGTGGTAAAAGCAAAACGACGAAACGACTCAATTCCATCTAAATAGCTACTTTTACTGCAGCTCATCCATATGATTCGTTGCCGCCTTCTGGCGTCAGGCTTTTAGAATGGGAAACGTCTGACTGCGGAAAACATGTACAAACAACCATGCGCACACACATACGGCCGTATTCGAGTCCCGCAGTGCTTGAATTAGGTTAGCAGACATGGTGTCTGCTTGATAATTGAGGACAGCATAATAATGCTTTAGGATTGCTACTCTTCAGTTCTAGACAAAAACAATCTTTTCTTTGTCATATTGAATAGTGCATGCATATTTTCGATCCTCTGAAACCACTTTTTCCATTATGGTACAAGCGAATTATATTAGTCAGAGCAGTCGTTTTAAAACATGTGAAAAAGACTATTATTATTATTATTCTACCTTCATATTCGGCCATTCTTCATAAAACAAATTATATGACTAGATAATGGTTAAGTAGACATTGTTTGAACTCAAGAATTCCGGTTGTCTGGCAACATTCTAATATGTTCCACACGCGTGCATTGGTCGTCCCATTTTTCCACACGTTATCACCTCCCCATCTATTATCACGGTAGAGATCACCGATCGCTATCGATCGGCAATGATCGTCAATACTATCCACTGACCCCATCGTATCGCCTGTATACGAGAGGCAGTTTAGTTTTCATTCGATCTGCGTTCTGTACCGTACCGCATCGGACAGAATTTGCGTACCATCAAATCGGTCGAGCAATAAAGTTTTGTGTGTGGGCCCAATGAAGGGCAACTGAAATAAAACGGTCGTTTCTTGTTGTAATTTAGTTTTTAGTGCTGCTCCGAAAATCAATCTTTCGCCAACGGTCCCGGTAAAGTGTAGAAACATTTTGGTCCTTCAAACCGGATGACCGTTGGACGATCGATAGTGGACTGTACACTATTAATGGACTGTGGACTATCCGCCCGTCGGCGAGTGAAAGTGTGAACAGTTGTGGCCATTGTTGGCGGTAAGACGCAAATCGCCTCTGTGAAGTGGCTCAATAGAGCGAAAAAAGTGAATTTGGCGCTACTTCTGCACCCGGCTGAGCCCGCCGATGATCATCTAGCCAGCCACCCCACTGGACGGTAATCGACGCTGAGCAACGGATTAGGAGTAGAGATTGGCCATCAAGGAGACTTCTGCAGGAACCAGGATCGACAGTGTCAAGGGAAGTACAATTGCTTGTGATTTGTGGTGGCGCCAAATGATTCTATGTCGGAGATCATATGAATAAAATGGTGGTTACAGATTTGATTTTATTTGCATGCGAATTTGTATCCCTGAGTTCAGTTGACGGTTGGTCTTTGGTTCTGCTGGCTTTTCCGAGGCTCGTTATTTCACCTGGTTGGCTCCCCTCGTCGTTGTCAATTTGGTCGGTCTGTTCTCTGTCAATTTGTGGGCCGTCGAGTCGAGTCGCGAATCACGGTTGTCGAGTGATAGTGAGTGCAAGTGAACTTGAACATTGTGCGGTTTGCTTTACAGACTACAGTGCGGTGCAAATAATAGGGAACAGTGGAACTTTTTTGAAATTTTTAATAAGTGGTTCGAGAGTGAACTTTCAAAATGAGTGAACTGAAAGAGTTGAAGTCGCAACAGCGACAAATTCGGAGCACGTTTGAGGGAGTGAAGCAGTTTATTGCGAAATTCAAGCGCGACAAGCATGAGGCTCAAATCGACACCCGAGTGGAAATCCTGGAGGAAGCAATGAAGAAGTTTTACTGTCTGCGTCGGAAGATTGAAGCGCTCACGGAGGAAGCTGATGAGAAGGAGTTGCTGGCTACCAAGGGTGATCCAGTAGAGATGAAGGCAAACCTGGAAGCACTCGTTGAAAAGCGGCAATTAGAACATAGCATCGTCATCCAGCAAGCAGAAGACAGTTATTGTGAGCTGAAGTCAACGCTACAGCTTCTACGTAGCAAACCGCCCTCAGAAGGTTCCTCTGGTCCATCTGTTAGTTCCCAAGGAGGTTCAGCGGCTCTGTCGACAGTCAAGCTACCGGAGATTCGGTTACCCAGCTTCAATGGAAACATCCGTGATTGGGTGACATTTCGGGATATGTTTAGGAGTCTGATCCACCGCAACACCCAGCTAACTGACATCGATAAGTTCACCTATCTCCGATCTTCACTCGCAGGAGAAGCTCTTCAAGAGGTTGAACGGATAGAAATAACAGCGGCGAATTATCTCATCGCCTGGCAGCAACTGCAGAAGCGGTACGAGAATAAAAAAAACTCATCGTCAAATCTCATATCGATGCACTTTTCGCAGTTGAGCCGTTGAAACGGGAGAGTTACGAGGCATTGTGTCATCTCATTAGCGAGTACGACCGTAATCTCCAAATGTTGGACAAAATCGGCGAAGACACCTCCGGATGGAGTACCATTCTCGTCTACATGGTGTGCTCTAGACTGGATTCAGCAACCCTCCGAATCTGGGAAACGCATCATGCCTCAACGGAGGTGCCAGTGTACGAGGAGCTGATGGAGTTCCTGCGCAAGCATTGTGCTATCCTGCAGTCGATAGCACCAGTGAAGTCCGCTCAAACCGAGTCGAAGAAGCCCAAGTTCACCGTGAGCCACGCTCAGACATCCATTCCAGTCAATCGGTGTACCTTTTGCTCAGAAGAGATGCATTCAGCGTTCAAGTGTCAGAAGTTCATGAAGATGAAGATTCCGGAGCGGTATGAGAAAGTGAAACGGCACGGGCTGTGCCTGAATTGTTTGTCTTCATCACACATGGTTAGAGCGTGTACGGCTGGCGTCTGCCGACACTGCCAAAGGAAGCATCATTCTCTCCTCCACTCTGGAGGTGGTACCGGTGGAAAATCTGCCATTCCCGCCGCTCAAAACGATTCCTCCGGCCCACAGATTCAGAACCGATCACAGACGAACACACAGCAACCACAGACACAAGCCCAGAACCAACCAACACTGACTCAGACACCTAGCACGGGATCATTTCCCGTCGCAAACATAAGTTCGCAACCCCCACCACCAGCCACCACAAATCGCACACTTCCAAGCAATTCCCTACCCGCCACCATACACACTTCTTCTCGCCAAGTTTTGTTGTCGACAGCGCTAGTTCGCGTGTCAGACAGATACGGTAACACTCAACTAGCTAGAGTGCTCCTCGATTCTTGCTCCGAATACTGTTTCGTCACAACAAGTCTTTCTCAAAAACTGAGACTACCTGAAACTTCCAGCTACCTGTCAGTAGCCGGAATAGGAGGCTCTGTTGTGAAATCCACGAAGAAGGTGGACGCCACTATAGCTGCACGGTCGTTCCACATTTCATCATACTCTGCGAACATCCAGCTTCACGTCCTGCCTAAACTGACCTCTGAGTTGCCGATTCATCCCGTCAACATCGAGAAGCTAGCTATTCATAGTGAAATCATCCTGGCAGATCCTAATTTCTGCGAACCAGGCCCAATCGACATTATCCTCGGCGCAGAATACTACTACGACTTTCTCCTGGAAGATAGGAAGAAACTGTTCGAAGATGGACCAACGCTGCAAAGCACAGTCTTCGGATGGGTTGTATCTGGTCGAGTTTCCGGGAACGCCATCAAGATTTCCTCAACGATTACCCACTCCTATTCCACGGTTGAGCTGCGAGATCTCGTTGCTAAGTTCTGGGAGTTGGAGTCCTGCAACAGTGCCAGTACGATGTCGGTAGAAGAAACAGTGTGCGAGGAGTTGTTCGACAAGACGACAATACGTGATGGAGATGGAAGATTTGTCGTCACCCTTCCCAAAAGAGAGCATATTATCAATCAGTTGGGCGACTCCAAGCTCACCGCGCTTAAGAGACTTCACGGGATGGAGAGACGTTTTATCGGCAACGACATGTTGCGGACTCTTTACATCGATTTCGTCCAAGAATATTTGTCCATGAACCACATGCGCGACGTTGACGTTAGTGAAGATGACAAGCTGTCCTACTATCTCCCACATCACGCCGTTCTCAAACCCGAAAGCACGACAACAAAGCTACGTGTTGTGTTCGACGCCTCCTGTCGAACGTCGACGGGAACATCCTTGAACGACGGATTAATGGTAGGACCTGTGGTGCAAGATGACTTGCTCGCCATCATTCAGCGTTTTCGCTGTTGGAAGTTCGTGTTAGTCGCGGATATCGCTAAAATGTACCGCATGGTCAAGGTAGCAGAAGCCGATCATTCCCTCCAGCGGGTTCTATGGCGAGATTCGCCTGATCAGCCTGTCAAGACGTACGAATTGACAACGGTCACGTATGGCACGGCCTCAGCACCATATCTTGCAACCAAGTGCCTCCAACGGCTAGCACCGGAAGGAGAAGCGTCGCACCCAGCAGCTGCGAAAGTCGTCCGCAAGGATTTTTACGTTGACGATTTGTTGACTGGTACCGACAGTCTCGACGAAGGGAAAGCACTCGCCATAGATCTAATTTCGCTGACGAACTCAGCAGGCTTCATGTTGCGCAAGTGGTGCTCGAACAGTTCCAAGCTGTTGGCCACGATTCCAGCAGAGCTTCGAGAAGAACGCTCCACCCTTGAACTCGATTCGTCAACGTCGATTGTGAAAACTCTTGGGCTCACTTGGGAACCTGCTAAGGACATTTTCAAGTTCGCCGTACCATGCTGGAGTTCTGAGCCAACCATCACCAAGCGGGTTGTTCTCTCCGACACCGCCCGCATCTTCGATCCTCTGGGCCTCATCAGTCCGGTTACTGTCCAAGCAAAAATATTTCTTCAGCAGCTGTGGAAGCAGAAGTCAGATTGGGATGAGGCTTTACCTGAAAACTTCCAGGCCGTCTGGAACGAGTTTCGTCGGAATGCTGGTGCGCTCGAGACTCTCTCGGTTCCAAGATGGACAGGCTTCAGTAGCAGCTTAGTATCGGTGGAGCTGCATGGATTCTGTGATGCATCGGAGGCAGCATATGGTGCTTGCCTGTATTTGCGGTGCGAATCATCGGATGGGTCAGTTACCGTCCGCCTCATCACGTCGAAATCGCGCGTGGCGCCGCTGGAGGACCTCTCCCGCAAAAAGAAGAAGCAGTCGATCCCGCGACTGGAACTCTCATCGGCTTTACTTCTGAGTCATCTCTTCGAGAAATTCCGGAATAGCGTCCACATTTCAGCCAATGTCTACTTCTGGACGGACTCCATGATAGTCAAGTGTTGGCTATCGTCACTTCCGTCACGTTGGCAAATGTTCGTCGCCAACAGAGTATCAGAAATCCAGCACATTACTAAATCTGGAGTCTGGAATCACGTCGCTGGTGCTGACAATCCGGCGGACATCGTATCCCGCGGGATGACACCTGCACAGTTGGCATATCAGTCGGTTTGGTTCGAAGGTCCATTGTGGCTACGCCAAGATCGAACCACTTGGCCCAAGTCAACTGCTGTTCAACCAGAGTTGAACAAGGCATTGCTGGAGGAAAAGCCAGCAACATCACTTCCCGCTCAAATCAAGCCACCTAGTTCGATATTTTTGCTCCGGTCATCGTTTCCGATACTAGTCCGACTCGTTGCATGGATTCGTCGGTTCGCACACAACGCAATCCCGAGAAACCGTGTCTGCAAGCGCAGTGGTAACCTGTCATCATCGGAACTCAAAGACGCCGAACTACAGTTAGTCCGGTTGTCCCAGTCGGAAAGCTTTCCGGCGGAAATAGCTGCGTTGTCTAAAAATCAGCCTATCAGTCCATCGTCGAAGCTCCTTACAGCGAATCCTTTCTTGGCCGAAAGCGTACTTCGTGTCGGCGGCCGGCTGCATAATGCTCCCATAGCAGAAAGCCGCAAGCATCAGCTGATTCTTCATCATCAACATCCCCTGACGCAGCTGATAATGGATCACTACCACCGAAAACTGTTCCACGCCGAACAGCAACTCTTGATCAGTTCCGTCAGAGAGAAGTTCTGGCCAACACGTGCCCGAGACGTCGCCCGTAGGACCATCCATCGATGTGTTCCCTGCTTCCGGAGTAAACCAAAGGTCCACGAGCAGTTGATGGCCGATTTACCGTCCGTCCGGGTTACACCCGAAGCTGTTTTCCTGAAAGTAGGTATCGACCTATGCGGACCGTTCTACATCCGGTATCCAGGTCGACGAAGTGCACCGATAAAAACCTTTGTATGTATTTTCGTCTGTTTGGCAACCAAGGCCGTTCATATGGAGATCGTCGCCGACCTGTCTACTCAAGCTTTCTTAGCGGCCTTCAAACGATTCGTCGCAATCCGTGGTAAGCCACAACTGGTCATGTGTGACAACGCGACCAATTTTGTAGGAGCGAATAAGGAGCTCGAAGTACTTCGTCGGCAGCTGAATCATCAGCAAGACGCACTGGTCAATGCAGCACTAGAGGATGGAATCGACTTCAAGTTCATCCCGCCTCGCTCTCCAAATTTCGGCGGATTGTGGGAGGCGGCAGTGAAATCCTTTAAAGGCCACTTCCGTAAGACTATCGGTGACAGAACATTGACGTACGACGAGCTACACACCGTTGTTCATCAAGTTGCAGCGATCCTAAACTCTAGGCCATTGACACCACTCAGCAACGACCCCGCCGACTTCAGCGCTCTCTCCAGGTCACTTTCTAGTTGGCAGACCTCTCACTGCCGTGCCAGAGCCGGACCTACAAGAGGTTCCGGAAAATCGTCTGTCCCAATGGCAACGCACTCAGCATTTCGTCCAGCAGCTATGGAGGAAGTGGAAGTCGCAGTACCTCTCGGATCTCCACAATCGGACGAAGTGGACTCGAAAACGCGATAATCTCCACGTTGGAACTATGGTCCTCGTGAAAGAAGACAACCTTCCACCACAAAAGTGGCGATTGGGCAGAGTTTCCGAAGTATTCAACGGTGACGACGGAAACGTCCGTGTCATAACCGTCCGCACGCAGGACGGCGTCTTTCGGAGGGGCATTTCAAAAATTTGCATCCTTCCCATCCGGAACAATGAGCAAGAGTCCCAATCAGAAGAGCAGTAGTTCTTCGAATGAGGTGCTTTGGCACCACGGAGGGTCCTCAGTGTGGCCCTCCGTTTCCAGTTAAGTAGTTGTATTATGAGTTTATTCAAAAAATTCAAGGAATGTTTATCCCCCATAGCTGCATCGACGTCCCGGTCACCGGGATCGTCATCATCGAGCCGTCTTCAACCATTGTTCAGCCCAGTCCGCCAACCGTCCGGTCTGCATGAAGGCTGTCCTGTGTCGTCGCTTGTCCGTCCGAGGTTTTGGTGCATGATTTTGCCTTCCTATTGTACAAATTCTCCGCAATCACAGTAACGCCACGCATCATCCCCTGAGCGATGGGCCCGTCGCTCGAATCGCTGGTTCCACCCGATCGGTCATCAGACGAATTGATCACTCGTCAAGAAGACCTCCGTCAACCGTGGACCGGCAACCTAGATGTTCAGCGTCAGCATGCGATCATCATCTTCGACTGCCAAACACGGCAGTATCGCGGTGCCGTGGGCACCCGCGGAGGCCCGTATGCAAGGGCCTCCGCACCAGGCAAGTTCTGTTAAAATTGTTCATTTCCACGAAAAAAGCTTCCCATGTTTCGTAGAATCGTGCACTCTCACCAGGCCCGGAGGCCTCAACCCACCAGCGGATCACTGAACGCATACGACAAAGGACAGACAACCATCGAAGTGTGTTCCACTACCATGGCCTATGGCAGAAGGCCGAAGATGAATCGTCAACCACCTAACTCCAGTGTCCCCAGCGCAAGCTGCTCATCGTCTTGCACGCTCGGTGCACCCACTGAATTAGCTGATGCAGTCTACCAGCACCACGGTCGGCAATCGAAAGTCGGTCAAGGTCATCGAGCAGTACAGCAGTAACAAAATATCAGTGTTTCCCATAGTTGAACCCGAAGATTTGTTTACACCAATAGGTTTAATAAGAATAGTAATTGTTGAAGTAGATTTAGGTAGCGATAGGTGCACTATACCAGAATGCGAGATTAGGTTCTATTTTGAGTTTGAAATCTACGCGATTTCAAGGCGGCCGGCATGTTTGAACTCAAGAATTCCGGTTGTCTGGCAACATTCTAATATGTTCCACACGCGTGCATTGGTCGTCCCATTTTTCCACACGTTATCACCTCCCCATCTATTATCACGGTAGAGATCGCCGATCGCTATCGATCGGCAATGATCGTCAATACTATCCACTGACCCCATCGTATCGCCTGTATACGAGAGGCAGTTTAGTTTTCATTCGATCTGCGTTCTGTACCGTACCGCATCGGACAGAATTTGCGTACCATCAAATCGGTCGAGCAATAAAGTTTTGTGTGTGGGCCTAACGAAGGGCAACTGAAATAAAACGGTCGTTTCTTGTTGTAATTTACGCCGCGAGTTTTTAGTGCTGCTCCGAAAATCAATCTTTCGCCAACGGTCCCGGTAAAGTGGGGAAACAGACATGTATACGGTATTAGTTCATTTTGAAAAAAAGAGCAATCGTCATTATTTCTGAAATTTAGAAATATTATTCGTATCGTAAGGATGTCTATCCACTAAGTGCATTATCAAGAATTGCATACTGAATAATAAGAATTCCACTTCTATACACAAAACAAAAAAATGCAGCAGAAAATATCCCATTCCACACTCTGATTTTTGATTTCCTCGTTTTTTTATAATCGTTCATTCAAACCTGTACTTCCCGGAGGAGCAGGATACTAACCTATAGGTGGAAACTTAAACGGTAGGTGGAAACGATCTGACGCCGTTCCTACGGGAGCTATTGTTCGTCCTCCGTTTTTCGGCTCCGATAAAAGATGCTGCTATTTAGGTATTCATGAGGCATGGTGCACTTGTTCGCCGACTAAATACCTCTGACCACGACTACTGTGGGTAAAATCTAACCTGTTACTTTTCTCTCGCTGGGAATGGGAAGCCATTGTCGGTAGCCAGTGTTTAAACTGTGAGCGACTAGGGTAGTTCGACAAAAGCTGATTGAAATGACTGAACACTAGAAGTTTATTCCGGACTATTCTAGTAGATAAGTTATAAATCTTCAAGCTGTTTAGTGGAATACCTATAAATAAATGAAAAACTATATTTAGTACTATACCATACAATTCCACTAGAGGTTGTATCCTTTGGAAAGATTCAAAAATGACGTCCATCGTTTTTCAAGATTCCTAGACCCCCTACCCCCTCTGTCACGCTTTTTCCGATAACTGTCAAACTTCCGTAGAACCCCTCCCCCCCTTCCACCAAATGATAGACGTCATTTTTGGATGATCCCTTTGACAGATACGCGTATTTCGACCTCAACTGTAAGGCCGTTTTTAGTTTTGTGTACTAGACTCGACTTGAAGAAATCCATCGTATGCACACACTATATAATTAAACTAGGTATAGACACTGAAGACGGCTTTTAAGTTGAGGTCGAAATACGCGTATTCTTCAAAGGATACTAACTCTAGTAGAATTGAATGATATAGTACTAAATTCGGGTTTTCATTTATTTATCCTATTAGGTTTGATAATATTGAAAACTCCTCGTGAGATTTAAGAACTCAAATTTTACAACATTCTGTGAAGTACCCTAACGAGGCTCTCCTATAGGATTCGAATACGAATCAACTATGCTTTTCTTTGCTAAACGGTAAACCACATCTGAACCGTTTCTACCTCCTTCATCGGTAAATAAAGACTATTTGCTATTCGGTCTCGTTGCGGGTTATTGAGTACTTCTTTGCGAAATTGGAATTTAAATGAACAACGTGAATAACGAAAAATGTACGTTATAAAAGGGTCCACTTATGATTGCGATATATTTACATAAAGTAGTTATTTGAAGAATCACAGCTGACTGCTGCGAAAGTAATTTCAATGTGGCGTTTTCAAACGGAAGAAGGCAGTTCTAAACAACATTCTTAGGTACCGTAAATTCGGGTGAAATTGATCAGTAGGGTGAAATTGATCACTGTGTCACTCGATTTTATTTCTTCCTAATGGAGCACAAATATCAATGTAACCTGCAGTGAATGAACGTTGTTTGTCGTAAGTATGCCCAAAATGTGTGTTGTGAAGTTTTTTGCGTTCAAAAATGTTTATTTATATGAAAGTAATGTAAAATTTCAAAATCTTGTACGGTGCAGTGTTGACAAACATCAATAAACTTCTAGTTCTAGACAAGGATTTGGACATGGTATAATCCTGAAAGTTTGTGAGGATACTAAAGATATATCCCCAAACTAGATTTCATAACCAAAACTCGTACCAATTAGTTGATTTGGATGAAATAATTGAATTTCTGTAATATATCAAGAAATTCCTTAGGAAATTGCATACATTTAGGCGTTTTCTGCGTTGTTCTTGAAATTTAAAAATTAATTATTTCTATAAATATTGTATTGTTAAGAATTTGGCAAGCATATTCGGATTCAGGGAGCTCAAATTTATTATGTAAAGTTGATTTGAAAACTAACAATAATGGCATTGATAAGTGATCAATTTCACCCCGAAATGAGATCTCCAGATTTTTTATTTTAGACATATTTTTTAGCACTAAAATTACATTTGTTAGAAAATGTCGGTACTTGAGTCAATGAGGCTCACCTTCATACTTGTTTTCCTGCATTCAGTTGTTTGGCATTGTCAACATTATAGAAATCAGACAAGAAAAACCTTGAAAAGTGATCAATTTCACCCGAAATTACGGTATCGCATGCTATCACTAGAATAACTAGAATAAAATCAAGATTATTATGTTGCAGTAATTATGGAATATCATGGAATTTATTATGTGAGACTAAAATTTTCATAAAAAAACGAGTGTCTATTCTTTTAGAAAGACCAGGTAAGAGTTAAGGGTTGAAAACCCTCCAGTGGAAGATCTTTTCGGAATTGATATTTATTGACTCAATTGATCATAAAGAATCTTCGTGCTTGGCAGTATAATAGAATACACAATAAGATTCAAAAAATCGTTTTTGCGCTCGTCTAGCATACAAGAGTCCTGAGTTCGAATCCCAGCCGAGTAGGTGGATTTTTTTTTCAAAATTTCAGCCATGAATTATCCATCTTTATCAAGCGTAATGAGTTAATTAATTTTAACATTTTTCTGTTTGTTCAAAAGTGATATTTTCAACTTCTGATGTCGTAAAAGTTTTATCCTTGCTCTTTTTGTCCAAAAATGTCGAGTCTAATGCACAATGGGCGGACTTCATACGGAGAGGTGGCAAAAACAAACTAAATTGATATTGTTATTTTTATATATTTTATTATCTAAGAACATGTTTATATTATTACATTTTTATGATCCTTGACTGAAATTGTACAAAATTCAAATTTTATTTGATTGGCTAAAGCAGGGTTTCTCAACCGGTGGTCCGCGGATCCCTAGGGGGCCGTGACAACTTCTCAGGGGGTCCGCGAAGCCATTGAGATTGTGTAATTCTTCTTGATAGAAAATAATTATTCAAATATTAAAAAATGGACCTGTATAAGTTTTATGTACACAATGACTGATCAATACTTGCAATATTTTTCTGCCAATAAGTGATTATAAGCCTAATTTTACCTCGTTGATTTTGCATGAAAATTTAAAAGTGTGGTAACGAACATAATGTCATTCCAAGAGGTATCAATAGCAGATTTGTGACATAATTTCGCTTATCCATTGGCAGGTTTTTTCAGCTCCCTGGCGAGATCCCCGGAATATTTCTTGAAAGTTTCTTAGCGAACTATAAAGAAAGTTGAAGAAATCTGAAATTCTTCTCTTTTTCCAAATAATCAAACTATTGACTAAATCTTCTCGAATTTATTAGCATAATTTTTGACTTATATCTATCATAGTGATTCTTTAAAGATTTCTTCAAAGATTCTTGATCTGACAAGACATTTGAAGAATTCTGGCCTTCAGTTGGCTTCTTAAAAGCTTATCGCAAGTTTATGAAATTATCCCAAGCAGCGTGCATGGAGGACAACCTATCTTTCTTTGGGAAATTTCTTGGTGAAAATTTCGAAGATTAAGATGGAATCTTCTTCTTTCTGGCTTTACGTCCCCAGTGGAACAGAGCCTGCTTCTCAGCTTGTGTGCACTTCCACAGTTATTAACTGAGAGTTCACTGTGCCAATGATAATTTTTGCATGCGTGTATCGCGTGGCAGGTACGAAGATAGTTTATGCCCAGGGAAGTCGAGAAAATTTCCAACCCGAAAAGATCCTCGACCGGTGGGATTTGAACCCACGACCCTCAGCTTGGTCTTGCTGATTAGCTGCGCGTTTACCGCTACGGCTAACTGGAATGAGAATGCCCAAAACATACCTTTCAAATCCAATGAAAATCTTTAGAATTTCGAACAGAACTTCATTGTACTATTGTGGATATTTTTAACAAGCTAGCAGAAGTATCTCATCTACCTGATTTGCTGCTGATATTTGCATGATTCTTCTAAGAAGTTTATTCTAGGACTATAAGAAAGCAGTTAAGTAAACTTTTGTCAAAAATCTTAGAAAAAATATTTGGGATTCCAGATGATTTTGGCAGAAGTATTGTCGGTATGTGTGGCTTATTTTTCGAAAGTTCACAAAACCAAAAATTCGTGTGCTCTTCTGAATTCAAATAACATAAAATGGTAAACCTCAAATTTAGAGCCAAAAGTATTGAGATTTAGAGGTGGTGCAAGCGATTTGAAGGTGAATTTTCAGGTTATGAAATATGACCTTCAATAAAGTCTTCAAAATTTTGTTATTTTCCAATTAATTTTGAAGCTCTAAGCATCATGCTTTTCAAAGTTAAATTTGTGAAAAGTTGTGGAGTTCCAAATTTGTCTAAAATGAAAATTAGTCTTGATTAAAAGTAGTTTTTTTTCAATATTTTTCTCTTTTTACTAAAAAAATCACTCTTGTTTGACCACAGTAATGAGAATGAATTTGTAGATTCCTCTGCTTTTCTTAAGTAGGTGTGTCTTTTAGATGTACCTGACAAGCGTATTTGCTGGTCCATAATGAAATCTTTGGCAGGCTTTCATAAACTTTCATATCAAAGCCATCCATTTTAGGGGTCCGCGGGATGTTTGTAGAACTTCAAAGGGGGTCGCAGCTGCAAAAAGGTTGAGAACCACTGGGCTAAAGTAAAAACATAGAAATGTGATGTAAATAAATAAGTACTTAACTTCAAAAACAACTTATGTCATGTCATGTCGTCGCCATTTCAAATAGCATACTTTTGAAGGCATCCTTTTATCTCTCAAAAAACGTGTAAATATTTTGCAGAAATTTGCCGATTTCTGAATAAGAGCTGTTTGAAAAATGCAATATTTTACATATATTTGGACAATTTCTATATTAGAATAAATTTGCTTAAAACATGCTTATTGTCTATTCACACTCATTTTAATAAAATTCGACCAAATTCAAACAAAATTAGTATTTACAATTTGCGTTGCATTTTAAATGAATGAATAATGGTATGTGAACAATCCTTTCTGAGACAATAAGAACAAAAAAAAAGCATATAAAGATTAGTTTTTCCATCGCGTTAACACTTGTTTTGACCACACTTTATTTTATTCGAATATTGTGCAATGTAAAAGTACCGTTTTGATTCATATTACGGACAGCTTCAAATTCCGGACACTCTACTTTGTATGGGAAACATTTCACACGAAATATTTCAATTTTTGCCGGTCAAAAGTTCTCACTTTCAACTCTCGTTTTAACAAGCATTTTCCATAGATATCTATAAAAATGTATAATGCCCACCTTCCTTAGGTGACTCTTTAGTGGTTTAACGATTTAATTTTATGATTTGACTTTTCTATTTATGATTTGTTTGACCTGTCCGGAATTCAAATCGAAGTGTCCGGAATATGAGGCAAAAGTAAGGAAGCGTCCGGAATAAGAATCATGTAAAGTCCACACATTTCTATTTATTTAAAATTTTTCATGTTTCGGAATCGAAATCTTCACTTACCATTCGAAAGTTAAAGGGTTTGAAGGTTCGATAACGCGGAGGAATCATACGGAGTTATTTATTTTATATGCTTTTTTGTGAGTTATACTTCACTGAGGCCTTAAGTGTCCGTAAAATGAATCAAAACGGTACACAGAAACCTACTGTGTTTGGAGTGATCCATAATTGGGGAAAACCAAGTCTTCCATATCATGGACCACTTGTTATAATTGCTTATACAGTGGAATTCCGTTTTTGGCAAAATAAAAGTTGAAATTTAGGGGCCTTCCTTAGCCGAGTGGTTAGAATCTGCGGCTACAAAGCAAAGCTATGCTGAAGGTGTCTGGATTCGATTCCCGGTCGGTCCAGGATCTTTTCGTAATGGAAATTTCCTTGAATTCCCTGGGCATAGAGTATAATCGTACCTACCACACGATGTACGAATGCGAAAATGGCAACTGTGGCACAGAAAGCTCTCAGTTAATAACTGTGGAAGTGCTCATAAGAACACTAAGCTGAGAAGCAGGCTCTGTCCCAGTGAGAACGTCAATGCCAAGAAGAAAAAGAAGATGAAAAGTTGAAATTTTTAGTTGCCAATAACGGAACAATGTCAAAATCGGAACCCTTTTTAAAAAATATGAGAGTATATTGTTAGGATATTTTTCCTTCCCCCTTCTTCTTCTTCTTTCTGGCGTTACGTCCCAACTGGGACAAAGCCTGCTTCTCAGCTTAGTGTTCTTATGAGCACTTCCACAGTTATTAACTGAGAGCTTTCTATGCCAATGACCATTTTTGCATGTGTATATCGTGTGGCAGGTACGAAGATACTCTATGCCCTGGGAAGTCGAGAAAATTTCCAACCCGAAAAGATCCTCGACCGGTGGGATTCGAACCCACGACCCTCAGCTTGGTCTTGCTGAATAGCTGCGCGTTTACCGCTACGGCTATCTGGGCCCCTTATGGAACCCAATGATTGCTAGTCTAGAGAACGGTCTGAAGCAGGTTTTTGTAGGGTGGGATAGAGCTGTAATGTTAATTGTGACAGACTTTCCACATACTATTTATCTCTTAAAAGTTGTCAAGGATGTTTAATAATCGTGACAACAATAAGTTAATCGGATCATGTTATCTGTATCAGCTATTGCGCGCATCCATACTGAGAAAGTTGCGTCGTCTCAGAGGGCGTTCTGGGACATATATACGCAGCTCGTGGAGTAAAGCTGGAGTATTAATTTCGCCTTTAAAGATCTTGCCTATAAAACTTGATTGCATTGAAACCCTTCTACTTTCCAAAGTATCCAACCCAAGCAGCATATCAAAAATTATATCACGCAACGGAAGTTTCCTGAGAGCCAGTCGCACGAACTTCCGTTGCACAGCCTCGATACGATCGATCTGAACTCTATTGTACGGGCACCAAAATACAACAGCAGCTTACAAAATTGAGTGAACTAAGGCACAGTACTATGATTTTAGGCACAAAAGATCCAAGAAACCTTCTGCAATCTTAAAGTCAAAACCAAGCTGCTTGTTTGTTCTAGAAAGAACGTCCTCATAGTGCGGCCTGAATGTCAGCTCTTTATCCCGTGTCACTACAAGATTCTTAACCTCGTTTTTACGTTCCAATGTTTGACCAGACAATGAATAATTGAAATGGATTGGATTATGTTTTCTGCTAAAAGTGATTAAGTTGTATTTCATTACGCAAAGCTCTAGTTTATTACACCTGCTCCAGAATTCGCAAGAATTGCCAAACATCTTCAATGCAATTGACCACCATGAAAATCTTCACGTCATCTGCAAAGAGGACTCGTTCTCCGCGAGGCACAATGAAGGCAACATCATTGATAAACAGAGATAACAAGAGAGGTCCAAGCTTGCTTCCTTGTGGCTCTCCTGAAGGAATAGCAAAAGAATCCGAACGAGCTGCCCCAATCCGTACTTTCATAGATCTGCCGGAAACATACGATTCGAACCATCTAACGAGGTTCTGGCGACATCCCCAACTTCTCAAGCTTTCAAAGGAGAATAGCATGATTCACACGATCAAATGCTAATATGAAATCCGTATAGAAGACATCGACTTGTATTCCTGTATCGATTGACCGAATGCCCAGCAAGGCAAACTTATAGAGATTAAAGACTTCATAAAATGTTGCAAACCCATGACCATTTTCAAATTTAATAGAATCTTGGATCAAATTGGATGCTCTGGAATGCAGAATCTTCTCATAATTCAGAATAATGAATCAAGAAAATTGTTTTTCAAAGATGAAATCAGCCTAAATTCTTAAAAATCTATGCTTAACAAACAAACCGGCGCTTTAAAAATTTTGTGATAATCAAATTGAGCATATTTGTGTGGGAATTTACCGTGGAAACAGAAACGGAACTAACAAAACATTCACCAGCTTCACATTAATGTCGAATCCTGTGAAGTGTTCTTCTCCAACACCAACAATATCTATCTCCTTTTCATATGCCAGGCAAAGTTTATAGTGCTTCATTTGCAATTGATAGAAAAACGACCGATCAGATGTCATATGGTGTGATGCCCCTGAATCGATGATCCATCCACCACTACCACTAAACTCATCCATGGCAGAGAAACAAATACAGTGCCTTCCCGATTTTGGCAACACCCGATTTTGGCTACCCCCAATTTTAGCAACACCCGTTTTTGGCAACAATTTCTTCCCGATTTTGGCAACACATTGAAAAATATTTTCAATTGATTATTAATTACTGAAACCCAACATTTAGAGCTAAAACAAAATGGAAATAAGTCAAAATGAAAATGGTGGTGGCCATTGCGAGCTAAGAAACGTGATGTGGAACGTAGAACTTGTATATTCCAAAGTTATAGTTTAACGTTTAGAAGAAGTCTTATAAAGGCAAGTTGTATAAATTATTGCTACATAGTATGAAAGGCATCATAAATTGGTGGAATACGATGGTAACCGACAATAAGAGCATCAAATGTTAAGACGCTCAGTAATACAGTGTTGATTGCATATATTTTGTTGTTATTGTGGTTGTATGTTTTAAACATATCAATAGGATTATGTGGCGGTCTGATGAGCCAGAAAATATATTCGAATTATGCCGTGATCATTGATAAGTTAATCTGTAAAATATTGAACAATTGGTGAGTGTTTTGTTTCATGTATTTCTGTCGACATTTCAAAAACAGTTGTTAAGGAAAACATTGAGAAACTTTATTCATAACTCTAGATGACAATTTTGGCAATAGTAAAATTTTGAGAATGGGTTTCGAGGTAGTCATTGAAAAACGTTTATAGAGGAATTCGAAGAATTAATAAAAAGAGCCCATATTCAAAATTCTTTGGACATTGTTAAAAATTATGTGGTTTCCTTCTTACCGTCGTTTTTTATATAGACCAATATAGACATTTGGAAATTTTCTTCAGCAATCTTGACCAGACTGACGCTTCTTCAGCAGTTCAGAGTTTTTCTGACCACATCAGCGTTGTAAGTTATCACGGTAGTCGACACGTTTTCGCTGATATTCGGCAGCGCTTCCCTTAAACATTCACAACACGAACGGTCAAACGAATGTTGGGAAGAAAAATGTCAATTGAGACCTTGTTAGCTTCGCTAGGAAACGTCACGGCGCTGCCTTCACTGTATGTGTGTAACATTCGACATAACAAGCAAGATCAAACTATTCATGTTTTTTTATGATCCGATATGTCAGAATTATACGCAAAGCTTATGATTTATGCAAATGTCATCGTGTCAGAAGACATTGAATTGACAGTTTTTTGTGATTCTCGATGTTTATTTTACTGGATTTTACTCGTGCTGTGTGTGAGAAGTGACGGAAGCGAATGAATACAGGAAAATAAAATGACTGTTGACCATGGCATCAAAACGAACGTCGTGGAAACTGTCGAATGTTAACAGCACTGGACACATCCTTGCAACAGCTGGAAGGTGGTACAGGAGAATATGTGGATGCTTACTATAGACATATGATAACACCGCTACAATTTAAAATTTCACCAGAAAATTTTTAATGTTATTATAAATAAACGTTAATTCGCACACATTTTTCTGCAAGGAGAGAGTTAAAGTATTGATTATTACAATTGTTTCCACTGATTCCGCAAAATCTAAGCTATTTTTTTTCTACCATACGTTTAATTTTTACGGATATTGCAGTAAATCCCACAAATATAAAATCAAAAATTATATCCCTATTGAATCGATTGTATTTCCATCAAAAGCATCAATTGGTGAAATCCTTGTGAAAATTTATATGTGCCAACGAGATTGCGCAAGCAGTTTCTCCAAGAATTCGTAAAAATCAAACGGTATTCTCAGGAAAAAATATACTCAATGAAATGAATGAAATTTAAAATTTCATCAGCAAAACTTTCAACAATGTTCACCAATATTTAATTCAAATATTACTCCTCATGTTGCTTCAACAATTGCTGCACAAATTATTTCTTTAACTAATTTTTTTACAAGAAACTCCTTCCAATCCTCTGATCCTTCATTTTGCTACTCTCAGCAAAATATTTCACGCATCTCAGCAAACGAACATAATGCATAAAGTAGAACTCGTCATTACTCTATTTCAGGGTCTGGCGGTCTCGATAAAAAGTAGTTATCCTTTATAGAGAGATTCGCGGAAGCTGACATGTCTGTCAAAGTGTGAGCCAATCGAGCAGCGAGAGCTGTCAAAGTGTGAGCCAAACGAACATGCGTTATGTTTGTTTTGAACTTTTCTTCAGGAGTAATGCTATCCGCTTGAAATTATTTCGGTAAAAGTAATTTTACATGAAGCTAAAAAAATAAATATTTTTCTTTTTAAATTTTTGTCAATGCGATTTTTAGTTATTGAATTTTTCGGCTTTTTATTAGTTTGGATATGTAGCTCAAAGATCTATAACAAAACAAAATACACTTTTTAGCAATGAAAAAGTCATGTCCGTGTTACAATATTATTCTCTACGCCAAGCAAAATCAGCACTGCTGGTCTGTTGCCAAATCATTCCATTTTACTTCCGCTTATCTCTCTATAAATGGTCACTAATAAAAAGCATTGAGAAAGTGCTATGATCCAAAAAGACTTGTAGTTTTTTTTACGAGCCTTACTGTAAATATTGGATGGATATCTTTCATCTTCTCTTTTTATATTCATACTTGACATAACATTTCGACTGTGATAACATTGATTTTAGCATAATAATTTATAAGAACTTCCACTTTTTTCAACTAAGAACCTTGTCCACTACATAATACGTATGGTAACCAAAATTGCACTCTATGTTCAGGAAATCCCAACAATAAATTCACTCGAAAAGATCCTGTATTTTATATCTATGGTATTGCTTTTAAGTTGCACATTTGCACTCTAGAACAGTCGCAAATAACCACTGAAAGTAATACCACGCTTGTAATATGTACAACAAGCGTGCTTTTCAGATGGTACATCTAACCATAGTACATGATGTCTATGCTTATGCGTCAAAAACTGAATTGAAGAAGGCTCCCAGACATTGTTCACATCATTCGTAACAGTTTACATGCATTTTTTTTTATACATTTAGAGAATAAAACGATAAAAAACATAATTATTTCAAAATTCCCGATTTTGGCAACATCCCCAATTTGGCAACATAAAAATCACGCCTTGTTGCCAAAATCGGTAAGATACTGTAGACCGATTATCTTTCTTCTGAGCAGCAACCTTCGCATCACTCCTGTCTGCAGTGTTTTCACGGTGGACACCTTGTTCTTCAGCTAGTCTCGACAAGTATATGTAGCAATTCCTTTTGATATGGCCTGGTTTGCCACAATCAAAACAAACACGACGGTCATCTGGCTATTCCACACCGGATGATTTCCTTCCTTTCGACACTGCAGCTTTCATCACCTTCTCCTCCTGAACAGAAACTTTGCTTTGCTTTCATCACTTTCTCAGTAAATTTTCCATCAAATCCTTCCGCCATAGTAACAAAACTATCATAGGATTCTGGAAGACTTGTCATGATGAAACTGCATTTCATTTCCTCCAAAATCTCGCAACCCACTTCCGCCAGTTTGTCGAATAACGAATCCATCTCGATCATGTGTTTTTCTACGTTTCCATTTTCTTCCATTTCCAAGTGACATAAACGTTTCACTAGGCCAATTTTTCCTGCAGAAGACTGTCGAACATGGTAGTCGCGTAATATATTCCATGTCTCCTGAGCTGTACTTGCATTTTTGATCAGCTGCAGCTGGCTATTTTCCACTAAATAACTGATCGTAGCCGCTGCTCTCTCATATTTATCCACCCAAACCTCAGATCGCTTGCCAACCGCTGGAAGATTATCAGCGATATCTCGCCAAAGCTCTTCTCGAATCAGTATTTGATTTGTTCGCTCCTGGAAATTCAGTCGAATGGTTACAGCTTTCAATTCCATGTCCATTTTACGATTACAAAATCCACAAATCGCTTTTGTCTCTTATCAACGTACTAATCACTATTCGCTACTTTCGTTTTCGCTGCATTAATTACTCTTCTGGGCCCATAACCTGTGGGAATTTACCGTGGAAACAGAGTAAAACACGTTCTGGTTCCTTACTGGTTTATATTATGTTGAAAACATAAACATACACGATTCGATTGTATTCTTTCGAAAGCCATGCTGTCAGATATCTGATACTAAAAAACATCGCTTACACTCTAACAATTTGAAGCTCTCTGTCAAAATTCCATGTCGATTGATCTGAGAAAACAACGTTACAGCATGCCAAATGTGAGCATTTTGTATGAAAATCGGTTTCCTTTACTATTATTCTGAACAAAGCTGTATCTACTGGATTCTCTAAAAAATTTTGAAAAGTTTGATGTATCGCATGGTATGGTTCTATAAGATGTATGAATTTATTTTCATTTCTACGAGATCCCAGGGAACTGGCTATGGGAACCCAAGCATACAAAATTGCTATACACAGCAACCAATAACTTTTATGAATTTTCTTTAAAATATTGCAAATTGTAATGTAAAACACAACACGCCTTAACTCTAACAATTTAAAATTGATCACAACTTCAGGTTCCGTGACAACCATTTGATGGCCTTGACCATTTGGTAAGCTGTAGCGCAATGAACAACTAGCTGGTCAATTATTTAATATTATCAAGAACTTTTAGGGACCCAGATAGCCGTAGCGGTAAACGCGCAGCTATTCAACAAGATCAAGCTGAGGATCGTGGGTTCAAATCCCACCAATCGAGGATCTTTTCAGGTTAGAAATTTTCTCGACTTCTCAGGGCATAAAGTATCATCGTACCTGCCACACGATATACGCATGCAAAAATGGTCAATGGCATAGTAAGCTCTCAGTTAATAACTGTGGAAGTGCTCATAAGAACACTAAGCTGAAAAGCAGGCTCTGTCCCAGTGGGAACGTAACGCCAGAAAGAAGAAGAAGAACTTTTATATTCACTTTCGTTAATTTCAGCTAGTTTTAAAATATTGGTCTAAGGTCCTAAAATTTACATAAAAAATATAACAACCCAAGTAAAATTGTTCCATGGAAATTCCAACGAATCTTCATGCGTTCACCGGTATTCAACTTCCTATTAGTTCTAATTTCTGGGAGAATTGTTACTTCACACTGCACAAAAATACAAGCGACAGAAAAAATGCCATTTTGACATGACCTAGGAGAATCTGGAAAATCTCCGGTGTCCGGTTACCAATATGCATGGATTCTGCACGTTTTCCTACATGGTTCGATAAGGATAACAAAAATCACAGCAATGATTAAGAAGATGACGAAACTCATTCAGAAAATTGACAGATTTCTCTGGAAATATTCATCAAACTTGACTCTACAACATACTGACCCAATCAGGCCAAAAGCAGTACCATGTTGGTGCCCTTAACTCAACAAATGTTGGGTCAGGGGGTGTGGAAGTAAATTGGAACTGCTCCACACAACCGACCACAAAAGAGGGAAGAAATCGAAATGACGCAAACAAGCTGCAAAGTTTTGATTTATGCATTTCATGTGCCATCATTTATGAGAAAAGTTAAAAGTTTATTTCGCAGAGACAGGCAAACAACTGGACGCCAGCCACCGCCGTCGGATGAAGTTAGAATCAAGAAAGCTTGAAGTTCATGTTCTTTTCCGGTTCCAACAGGTAACGACCACCAAAGATTTACATCTGGCTAAGGCAGGTGAGTGAAACCAGTACAATCAGCTGGGAGGCGTACCGTTCTTTGTGCATAAAATTGGATAACATAGAACATGAAAACTGAACATAACATTATATCATTTAATTCCACTAGAGTTTGAATCCTCAATATTTTGACCTCAACTGTAAAGCATCTGGTCGACTCTTTGATAAATTTCTCACCTTTTCTCGAAAAAATATCAAATTAGCAAAAGTATCAATCTTTATGGAAAAAAATAGAAAACCTAACTCAACGCCATCCAAAGTGCTGACTAATTTTCGTGCGGCCCGAAAACAACAAGTGTCCGCTTCCTTATGGAAGTGCGGGGGATTTAATTGCAACGATAACAACATCAGCGAAGGTCGCCGAGGTTCCTGTCTTAGTTCCGCACCAACGACGACCAGAGCTACGATGGCATCAGCTGTCTGCGTGCTTATCTGATCCGATCGGATCTCATCGATTAACAATCGGTGTGCAACAAATCCAGATGTAATCCACAAACCGACCGGGGCACCGGTTTGTGCACTAGCGCACACAGGAACAATTCGGGTCAATCACGGTCGAAATTATTTGCTGAGTTTAATTATCTTCTTATATCCTAATATGAACCAAAACCAATTTTAGATTAATTAAGATTTATTTTTAACCGTTTTATGGCACATATCCACCTATGATTGAGTAATTTTACCGGATACCATGCTGTTATTGGCAGCTTTTAAGTTAATTTTGGATTGTATTTCTTTGGAGTATTGTCGCAATAGATCAAAATTGATTCGATTAGAATAAATTGGTGTACCCATTGCTCGCCAAGGAGTCAAACAATTAAAAGAAAATTATATGTTTCAATAGTTTTTTGGATTTTTTTTGCCACAATATATTTTTTTTTGTAAGCAGGCTTAATTTTTTCATTCAGGGTCGACACATTTTCAGTGCAACCTTTTGTTTTTGTCCCTTGGTACTGCAATTAGGCGCTCTGCAACAAAACTTGAAAATAATGGTGCCAGTACCTGTCAATTTTGATGTCCCGAAGGAAGGAAAAATAGCGATTTTCTAAGGACGTCACCGGTACCAAAGTTTGACAGATCACAGTACACTTTTCACGGCATTCTAGGTTTTGCTCTATTACCACGGCCTTGTAAAAAAATCCAAAAGCAAAAGCAGAATCGGGTGTATCTATGTATAGCGTGATTAATGATGCCAAATTTCAAATTCTTCTTCTTCTTCTTGGCATTACTTCCTCACTGGGACAGAGCCTGCTTCTCAGCTTAGTGTTCATATGAGCACTTCCACAATTATTAACTGAGAGCTTTCTTCGCCAAAGTTGCCATTTTTGCAATCGTATATCGTGTGGCAGGTACAATGGTACTCTATGCCCAGGGAAGTCTAGGAAATTTGCATTACGAAAACATCCTGGATCGACCGGGAATCGAACCCAGCCACCTTCAACATGGCCTTGCTTTGTAGCCGTGGACTCTAACCACTCGGCTAAGGATGGCCCCAAATTTAAAATTATGGCCACTAATTTGTTTTAGTATCTCCTCTGTGCAGCAGGCGCCCTCTTCTACGAAGTTGTTATCAGCGGAACCGACAAGTGACGTCCTACTCGATGATGCGACTCAAGTCTCCCTCTCAAAGATACGTAACATCACGTGAATCGAGTCGATTTAAATCCGATTAAAGACGACCTCGTCATGTGTGTGTGTTTGTCGGAGAATTCGATGTGCGGCGGTGGAATCCAAACTCGGAATCGGAAATCTGTTTATTTGTAAGCGGTGGCGGGATTATTGTTACTTCCCCGGAGGAAAGATTAAGAAGGAAGTGGATGCCGATTGCATTGCACGTCAAAGTCGAACTGAGAGCAAATAAAATCAAACAGTCAAAATCAATCAACTTGTGGTAAAACACAAAAACACATTCAAACTTCGTCGTTCTGAGTGATTGTTCTGCTACGATGGAGCTTCGACTGATATATATGATTTTTTTTTGCAGAGACGCTCTTGGATGGTTAACCCTGGAGGTATGCGCTTCTAATAATTCACAAAACGAAAATGATTTTCCCTACATTATGATAGCAAATTTATTTTCACTTTCTTGTTGGTGATGTGTTATTATTTACATACATTACACATACGGAATTTGCCTTATCAAGTTCCTAAATTGAGTTAAGTAATTTTAGAAATTCTTTTTTTTTTCTGGAAATCATTTTATTTCTTTTAAACTTTTACTATGTTATTCACCTTAGACTAGAGTGTCCATCCCGTGCCATCCCTGGACAAAAATCCCATGATTTGACCAATAAGTGATTGGTACACTGAGAACAGCGTTGCGGTTGAAAATACTATATCAGAGGGTTAAATTAAATACACAACGCCACTTGATTTGTGCAGACTAAATTCGCATTTATTTAGAATATTTTGTGCATACAATTTTACCATGGCACCATTTGTATAGTAAAAATTACTATATCATGGTTAAAAACTTGCAGCAGACTAGAATCGAACCGAGGATCTGGCGATTGTCAAGCGCGAACGCTACACTGAAACAAGCGTTGCAGTAATGAGAACCATGAACGTGTTTTTAAATTTACTATTCCAACCACGATTGAGCTATCATGAACGCTTTTTATTTGCGTATTGTTCCCTCTCAATCCAACCGCGTCGATAGCCGAGCGGCTAGCGTTCGCGCTTGACAATCGCCAGATCCTCGGTTCGATTCTAGTCTGCTGCAAGATATTAACCATGATATAGTAATTTTTACTATACAAATGGTGCCATGGTAAAATTGAATGCACAAAATATTCTAAATAAATGCGAATTTAGTCTGCACAAATCAAGTGGCGTTGTGTATTTAATTTAACCCTCTGATATAGTATTTTCAACCGCAACGCTGTTCTCAGTGTAGTCGCTTGCAGCAGACTAGAATCGAACCGAGGATCTGGCGATTGTCAAGCGCGAACGCTAGCCGCTCGGCTATCGACGCGGTTGAATTGAGAGGGAACAATACGCAAATAAAAAGCGTTCATGATAGCTCAATCGTGGTTGGAATAGTAAATTTAAAAACACGTTCATGGTTCTCATTACTGCAACGCTTGTTTCAGTGTAGGAAGCGATTTGGCCACGAAGCCGATGTCTGAAAATAACTCTCGCTCACTTTGATGTATACAGGGTGTCCGCAAATTATCCGTACAAACTTTGAAGATATACAATTATTTATTCTTTAGAAGTAAGTTTGACACATTTCCGATTTCAAATATTTGCAAAACCAAACCAAATGTATTGGGGTGTCTTAAAAGGAGCTGTTTTTCGAGCTTTATGACGGAAGAGAAATGTCCATAGAATCGGTATGGAAGGCTGTGCTGGAAATAGGTGCCACGAATGACCATATTCTTGGAGGCGGCGAAATCAATTAGTCGTAAGCCGTTTTCGTTCGTCAGCCGGTGGGCGCTGAACTTTCCAGTAGTCGGTCTGCATTCCTCCTCCTGGCCAACCTGAGCGTTTAGATCTCCTATGATGATTTTGACGTCGTGGCTTGGGCAGCGGTCGTACTCACGTTCGAGCTGCGCGTAAAGCGTCTTTATCATCACCAGTGAGGGCTGTGCACGTTTATTATGCTAAAGTTGATGAACCGGCCTTTGAGCCTCAACTTGCACATTCTCTCCTTGATCGGCCACCACCCGATCACGCGCATATATCACCCATCACTATAAAAGCTGTTCCCAGCTCGTGTGTGTTGCCGCAGCTCTGGTATATGGTATGGTTACCTCTGAACGTTCGCAGCTTTGATCCCTTCCAATACACTTCCAGTAACGCTCCGATGCCGAATCCGCGGTCCCGTGTGCTTCCGATGAAGTTGAGAAATTTACAGTTCCACGTACCGAGCTTCCAATCGCTAGTCCCTTTACGTTGCTGTGGTCTTCGCCGAATGTCCTGGTTCTCTCGTTGATTATTCATAGCTTGGATTTTTTTACGGCTGGCTTGCAGGGCCTGAAACCAACTTCCTAGATTTCCGGAGATTGCGGTGCACAATTAAGTTTAGAGTCCTTCTCTGGCACTCGGACGATGATCAGCCGCCCCTGACATGGGGAACAGACGCTCAACGTTTGCAGAAGCAAAATCAAAACAAACACCCCCCCCCCCCCCCCCTTACCCCCATTCCATGTTAGCATACGACAAGAGTTCCGACCAAGGGTTGGCTACCCGATCTTACCTAAGGTTACTCGTACCCCGGCCAGTACAACGAGGAGGTAAGGATTGGAGTTGCTGGGCAAGAGGCTAAGGACTTTCCAAAGAGTCCCGTGTGATGAGACCCGGATCATGCCAACTTACTCGTGCAAGCGCTAAGCAAGGAATGACTCTGTCAAGCCCTATCAGGATAATAACGTTTTTAAAGTCAACAATACTTTTTAATCACTGCACAATGGTCGGGCTTCATAGAAAGAAGCGGCCAAAACTACCAAAACACTTTTTTGAGATTTTTATGGTTTTTATTATTTTAAAATATACATCATGTATTATATTATTCTTAATTGAACTTGAATTAAAATTTAAATGTATTTGCCTTTTATGACATCAAACTGACTGAAGTCGAAACACTGAAAAATTTAACAATAAAATAAAGTACAAAATTCATATTTAAGGAGTGCAATATTTTCCCAAAGTTGCGCACTATCTGAAAGCTTATGGTTCAACACTTTTATCGAGCATGAGGATGGAAAAAAATATTTGGTTGAAACTATGATACTGTTCAATATTACACATTAGTAATTTTGATGATTTTGAACATGGAAAACAACTCTTGTCGCGTCATGTCGCCGCCATTTTGAATATTGCACATTAAAATGCATCTTTGCATCTTACAAAAAACATTTACATATTTTTGCAGAAATTTGCTGATTTACAAGTTAGAGCTATTTGAATAATGCAATATTTTCATACATTTTGACAATATTTTTCATACAAAGTTGATATAAAATATATTTAACCACTCTTCATACATAATTTGATCAAATTCGTTAAAATACAAACAAAGTTTGTGCTTTCAGCCAAATTTGATTGCATTTCTAATAAAAAAAACTGTTTTAAAAAAAGTTACGTAATATGTGTGTAACCGGTTGGTTCCAATTTTTAGATTTTTATGTTTGTATGATATGATGTTTTGTGAAAATTTACGTTTATAATTATGAAACACAGAAGGCTACATTATAGCGAGAGTCCGTACCGCTGCAAATAAATCCACTGCCGTTCCTGAAGGGAAATCTCAAATCTCGCACAAAAATGGTGCTAGCGCGAAAGCCGATAAAGCAAACAAAGATTAAATTTGCTGGGCGCTGCTATCTTCTAAAATAGAAGATTTGGCAGATTTTATTCAGGCGTCCGTGTGTGAAGACCATAATATCGGTAGAAGTGCAGTGCAAGTGTAACCCCCCCCTCTTGTTAGGGTGTTGGAAAAGGGAGCTGCCTCCGTTCAGGTAACTAGGTTCAGAATTTGCCTTTTGACCACCCTGGCGGTAAACCACAAAATTCTTTTTACTAGGACCTCGTATCCGTTTTTAAGAACGGTCAACACACGGCGGCTCGGAAGTCAAGATGGCTTCCGAGCCTAACAGCAAAGGATTCGTCCTCGTCCGTCATCCGACGGATCCCTCAGGCCTTCGGCCTTAATTGTAAAGGAGGTTCCCTTCTCGGCACGGTCATTCCGGTATCGTCTTGAGCCGTGCCGATCTCGTCAAGGAAGGAAGACGCCTGTCCGCCGAAACATCGCCAGCAACGCCCGCTGGATGCAGCAATCCACCATTCCACCAACCCCGAGCAGCCTCGCTGCGAGTTTCTGGCCACACGGTAGTGCAGGAGCAGCCATGTGGGCCAACGCGATGAAGAAGAAGCACCGGTAGCTGCAGCAGTGAGTACAGAAATTCCCCGACAAGTCTCGCTTACACGCCACACAAATGTTCAAACCCACACCCACACGCCACACAAGGGACAAATAAATGTTTAAAAATGTGAATATTCGTAGTTTTCATACTTTGTTCGCAAAGCCCCTCCGATTACCCAGTAACATGCCGACCCTGCGACACAGTTCAGGGGTCTCGTGTTATTGAGATAGTTACCCGGGAGTGGTTGGAAGCCATTAGCTCTTCAGGGATACCCAAGGGAGTCTCGGGGGAATTATATGTGAATAACCCCTTCTGAAACAATAAAAACGCTAAATAACATATTCGAATTACATATTTCATCGATTACGGCAATAAAACTAGTTTTGGCCAAACTACGTTTTTTTCCGACCATTGTGCACAGTTCAAAGTAAAAAAATTAAATTTGCAACTCTTTTGTATTTTATTTGTTTCTACTAAAGTTTGTACCCTAAATATTTTCCACGACCTTGGGTCTCCCAAATGGCTTTGGACATAAAAGAAAATTATTATTTACATCAGTCTAAACAGTATCAAAGTCTTTGGCTTACTCATTTTACAAAATTTATGATTTTGAAAATATATCAAACGTTGAAATCTAAATAAACTTTACATCTTCAGCCTTCAACTCATGTACCGTGTAAGATTCAATTTACCCGGATGCTTCGAATCACAAACACCGGCATAAAATCACCCAAAAAATATTATTTCGTCCACTTTTACTAGTGTAACATGTAGAAGACGTTAAAACTATGGACCTCAGGAGAAAAATATCGGAATTTGTCCAAAAAATACCGTTAAAAAGGCGAGTACTATTGATTTCTTTAATAAATAAGAATAATAATAGTTCAGATTCGAAGAAAATTTGTATAGCTTCAAAGCTCACCAATGCTCCAGATATTTGGAGGCCTACGAATCTACCAAGATTTGATTGAAAATCAGAACTCATAAAATAAATATTTATTAATTCAAAACCGTAATTAGACTCAAAGTCTTTTAAACAGGTATCTGAGCCTACATCATCTACATCAGGGCCGCTTTTAGCTATTAGAAATCTCACAAGGGAAGGTCACGATGGTGTTACACGGGGTTTTCAACCGGACTATTTTTATTAGATTCTACATGTCAAAATATGAAAAACCCCAAAGCCATTCGGGTGATGGACCAGTGGTGTAGCCAGGAAGGGCTCTGAAAGGGGCAACATTGCTCGTTTACTATATTATTAAGCCAATTGGAAATTTGAAAACAATATTTTTTCAGTATTTATTGTGATGGTAAAGAACAAAATTGACATCAATGCATGTCTAAAATGTATTTTTTCCAAGCCATAGGCGCAATCGGGATGGGTTTCTTGTGAGTAAACTATTCTAATAAAACCAAATTTGTTTTGGTGTCCGTATTCCATGTGAGTTACGCCAATGGCATAAAAATACATTACATTAGTGTGTATTAATGTCAATTCCGTTCATTACCATCCTTATGAACACTGAGAAAAATATTTTTGGCAAATTTTCAATTGATTCAATAATACTATATTCGTACAAAATCGACCCTTCCAGAGCCCCTCCTGGCTACACCACTGGTCCATCATCCGAAAGACTTTGGAGTTTTTCATATTCCAACATGTAGAATCTAACAAAAATAGTCCGATTGAAAACCCCGTGTAACACCATCGTGACCTGCCCTTGTCAGTTCTCTCATGCGTGCAATCGTTTGTAGTTCAAACATGGTATTGTATTTTGTACATGGTTATGTACAAAAAATAATTACGAAGGCCCATAAAATGTGGGGGCCCTAAGCCACGACCCCGACCCTCTCGACCCACTCTAAACCTAGCCCTACAGGGGTCCCTGTACAATGTACAGCTCTGATCCAAGTCTCCTTAAAAATCAATGGTATGCTAGCTCACTTATCCGTTGCATAGTTTCTTCAAATAATAAAGATTAAAAAAATTCTCACAAACGGACTCCAAAAGAACTCGTTTTACGAAATGAACTTTTTTGTTTTTCGAATTGATTTTAGGTTTAGTCTGAGAGTAGAACATCGACTTCATTCGCGTATATCGCGTTATGGTGGTTGTGTTTAACAAAATGTGAATCTAAAAGAGAAAGGCATTTTGATCAGGATACTTCTGAAATACCATAACAAAAGTCGTCATGGTCATGTATTTGCCCCAAATTTATGTGAGTCACAATTTACACGCATTAAGTCAACCGGTACTCGTCGTGAAATCCGCCATTCAATGAGAGGTCCATATTTTACCCGATAAATTCCAAATTGAATAACCTCGTCATTGACTGCGTCCTTTTGTACCAACATTTCGACCTACAGAACTATTCCCCCCAAACGGGATCGTAAAAACTACATCCTGCCATTTCGTTCGAACTCTATCCATTTCTTCTGACTCGCTGATAGTTTCACAGAGCCATGCTACGTAGTCGTTCAGCTCGTTGAAATTTCAGTGTATGAACAAGCCATTCGCATCGGCTCTAGCACAAACGCTGGCTATGAATACAGATGCTCAATTGTCATCGAATTTATTTTGAATTTATAGCCATCTCTGTGGTTGCAGGATCTCACATACAGCGTGCACACATGCACACACATTGGAGCGCGCCATCATGTGCCATGGGGACGACATATTTTCGTCCCGAGGGTACGTATCGCACTGAGGTGAAGGCGACACCGACAGCGCAAAAAATCTCACAAACTTGCCTTTCCGTAGCGAAATGGGGGAGTGTGGAGTGAAACAGCACAGCACTACAATTTTCTTTTGTAGTTAACCTCCATTAGTTGCAAGTAAACAGCTATAGGGGGTTGTCAAAATAACTGGGACAGGCAAAAATTGGGCCAACTTCGGAGTGCTGTAACTTTGTCATAAATTGATCGATTTCGATTCTTCAAGAAGTAATGGACGGGTCAACTAATCTAGTTATGTTTATAATCGAGTTTAAAACTCCGGATAATCGAATTCCTGATAATCGAGTCACCGGATAATCGAGTCCGATCTGTAATATCACAATATTGACTAGTCGCAGTAGTGAATCCCGTTCTGAATTAAAAATTAAAAAGAATGGTTCATAACTTTATTAGACAAATCTCTTTTTAATTTGAAAAAAAAAATAGTTTTGAGAACTGTAAATCAATTGAAGGCAACATTGTTCACAATGAAAATTGAGGTAATTGATCCTTATTATTAAATTTAAATAATTGTTCTGGAATTATTAAAGCAAATGTTCTGATGAATAGTTTTTCTCGTGAATATTCGATCTGAAAAATTGTCCAAAGAATTAAATGCTTACTTTATTTATAAAAAAATGCAAATCCATTGAAATCGCGAGGAACGAACCGTCACAAAGCATTTCCTGGTGTTGAAACACAAATTTCCTCTATCATAGTTTGTTAATCAAAAAAGAATTGAAAGAATGCCGTCATTTGATTTGGTTTTGTATTCCAACACAGTTATCCATATTACAGGTTCCCTCGAATTTTCTACTAGTTAAAAGTGGCCACTATAGTCAAATAACCACTTTGAAGAATAAAGAATGGAGCAGTCGCATGATTTGTTTCGGTGTCAAAACCGAAATGTCCCCTATGCAAAGTTCCCCCAGGGCACTTGGCGGCGCCATGAGTAGCCAAATTTGTCCAAAACTCGTTTTCATTTTATAATAGGGTTATTAATGATAAGCTATGGAGAACACAATATTGCACGACTTAAATTGAGTAGATGAATAATTTGATCCCGATTCGGATCCGCTACCGGTACCGATTCCGGGGAAATGGCCATATCTTGGTTGTTTCTGGACCGATATTAATACTTGGCGAACCAATCGCTTCAGAATTTGATTTTCTATCTCCATGAGCAGTAAAATTTCGAATTTTCAACAAAGATCTTTGCTAAGAATACGTCATAGTTTTACTGCATGAAACATGCTTCCGGAAATCCGGATTATCACCGGTATCCGATGGTCATAGTTTATCTCCGTGGGTGCTTCTCAAAACTAGATTAATTCACCCGTCCATTACTTTTTAAAGAATCGAAATCGGTAAATTTTGACAAAGTTACAGCATTCCGAATTTGGCCCAATTTTTGTCTGTCCCAGTTATCTTGACAACTCCCTGTATCAGTCCAATGTGTATAAGTATATTTATGTAGCCTTGTGGATATGATAATTTTATGGCGAAGTAAGCCGTCATTGAAATGTGTACGCGTTGTTGATGTTTGTTGCTAAATCATGTCATAATTTTGTTTTGAAGAAAATCAGTTTGTATTGAACTGACGCTTCTGAAAAAGTATCAGCTTACTTTCAGCATGTCAGCGCATAAAGTGAAACTTTTCTCGATCATTATGAACTATGAGGACTAAGTTTTATCACTTTGAAATTGCGAGCTGCAATGTCAACTTGGCTGCCAAAACGAATGACGGGCTACTTAGTGTTAAGGACCGGAACGCATAATATCTATCGAATTTATTTATGTTTTTCGGTGAACAAATAAAACATTGCATTATCGTTTGCGTGACGTTTCGGCCTACTATACTATAGCTATTTCGACCATCTTCAGACGCATATCAATCACCGCAGCTGAAACTACCTCCTTCCAATCCAGCTGGGAGATCACGTACAACTGTCAAACGCATAATGTCGGAACGCATAATGTTGCATTTGTACCCATCTTCCCCCGTAGTATGTTTTCCATCGCCTCGATACGGATTCGTGTTGTGGGCTTGACAGATGGAACTTTCAACCGACAACAGGATGGATGACTTGGCCAATGCGAAGGCCATTTTAAGGGGAGGGTGGTTGTTTGAAGCTATGTTATCACTGACTGTTTCCCTTCCGCTTTCTAACCTGACACCGACACGAACTCAGCTGTTGTGGGTTAAATAGTAAGAATTCCTGCAGATCCCCTTAAATGTAATAGGATTTTTTATGGTTGTTTCGAACTTCAGAAATAAATGCAAGTATGCTACACATAATATGTTTGCGATTCCGTTGCATATCAACCTAGTTTTCACCAAAAGAATGTTGTTCAGTATTGTTCCCCATCAACAAAAATAATACTGAAATGTGCTAGTTTTCGACACTGTTTCATAACGGTGCTGAAAATTAGTACTATTCAGCTGAAAAAAAACCTTCATTTTGCAACTTGTTGCATAAACAATTATTTCTGTTAATACACTTTTCACTACACTGGACGATAATCCCATTGAACCGTTGTGAAAGTTAATCCATTATATAGCTTTCCAAGAAGCCCAGGTTCAAAGAACATATGATATAGAAGTACGCGAAAATCGCGTAGGAAACCTCTCTGGTAAAACGAAGACAGATCAGTTGTACACCAATCGCCATGGGGTGGCGATATCAGAGCAGACCTCGTTCTTTGTACACACATCACATTCCAATCCGATGGATACAAACGGAACCCGCGGTTACCAGCCAACAGAAGGGACTGATTGTGGCCTTTTTTGTTTTGTCCTCTATTGATTCCTACCATGGCGACATTTCAATTCAATACGTTGAATTTTTCATAAATCAATCCAAAACTAGTTCCTGGACGTTCACACGTGTTATGATGTCCCATGGTGTTGTGGCATCCGCGGTTTCAAACACCGTTCACAGGGCTGATAAATGGGCACGAATGCGATTCTGGAGTCGTGCTTTCTATTGTACACATTTGGGCGTATTTTGCCATTTTGCTGGGAATTTATTTCGTATCTATACTATAGATTCGATAACCCCGTTTTTTACAGTTTGTATAAGATATGAACCTATAGCCGCATGAACGTTAAACTTGGCTTAAGTGATAACGTCCGCGGCTACAAAGCAAAGTCATTTTGAAGGTGTCTGGGTTCGGCTCCCGGTTAGTCCAGGTGCTTTTTAAAATTTATCACCAATATTTTAAAATTTCTCGACTAATGACTGTGGAAGTGCTTACAAGAACACTAAGCGTAGAAGCAGACTCTTTCCCAGTAGGGACGTAATTATTTTTCAATAGTTTAACTAGTGTACATATTCAGAGCAATTATAAGAAAAAATCACACTAGTCATAACTCAAACAACTTCATGCTTATCATATTGATTATTTTCAGCCTTAATCTGTTTATCGTCCAATTCTCATCATAATTTAGGTATCAGAACAAACACCTTCTGACGGAATTCATAAGCTCTAAATCTAATGCACTGTTGCTAGTCAGTCTGCTAGTAACAGCAAGCCATCATAACTACAAACAGGCAACAAATTCTCTCCAAATGCATATTAGTGATAAATTTTAATAGCATTAGGTGTCGCCCCATACAAATTCATTTTCACAGCTTTTCACATTTTATTGCCCACGGTTAGAACGCAACACCCCCGGTCCGGAATGATGCAATCAAACTTGGAATAATGAGTTTTCGTCAGACCGATCCGGAGTCAGCCGCAGACGGTTTAACCACTGCACAATGGTCCGAATCAATGATGCTTGGTTAAAACTAGTTTTATCGCATTATTCGACGAAATTTTTTATCTTAATTTTGCAATTTTGTGCTCTATTGTGAACTATTCACATACTACGTAATTTGCCATGATTTTAATATTAATAATATCTTCGAAATATATGCTATTTTGAATTGAAATCAGTATCATCCCAGTCAAGAAAAGCAAGACCAGAAGAATAGCGTTCAGATTTGTTGGAACGAATCAAATTTGTTACACGTAAAAGTTGATAAGTGGTCGAATGTCCATTGCTGAATCCAAACTGTTCATTGGTAAACATTGAATTTTCATGGATGTGGACTATCATTCTGTTCAAAATGTCCTTTTCAAAAAGTTCCTCCATCAGTAGGAAAGCAAACTAATTGGACGATAGCTAGAAGCTTCTGCAGAATTTTTGTATGGTTTTATAATTGGTACAACCTTAGCATTCTTACATTTGTCAAGAAAATATGCCAACTGAAAACACTTGTTTCTTTTAATTTCTATGTTAGTACCATTCCAAACATTACATTCATTTCTTATATCTAGGTGTTCTGTGTTATTAGACAACACTATCATCCTAATTTGGTAAAACAAATTTAAGGTTTTATTTACATTTTGTTAACAACATATTCCATTTCATTACATTTGCCGTAGCAGTTCAGATTTTTTACAGGTGAGTTGATTTCACCTGCTTATAAGAGAAAAAAAAAACGCTTTCAATATACTTAACCTAAACATATAACGCATTAATCGTGGCAATAGATGATTATTTAGAAATTATTTTATTTGACATTTGTTCCAATGTTTCAACATTGGATATTCTATGTAACTCATTGGTACTATACCAAGGAGGAAGCTTCAGAATCATTTTCAAAATTTGATTTTAAATTTTTTTGCAGAGCTATCTTCCTGGTATTACAACAGCTAGTCCATATTGGTACAGCATACAGCATGGCTGGCCTGAAAATTTGTTTGAATATCAAAAGCTTGTTCTTAAGCAAAGTTTTGATTTTCTATCAATAAGGGGATAGAGACATTTTACATATCTATTACATTTCGCTTGAATGCCCTCAATGTGATTTTTGAAAGCTAAATTTTTATCTAGCATGAGCCCTAGATACTTAACTTCATCTGACCAATTTATTGGAACTCCTCTCATCGTGACAACATGTCTACTTGAAGGTTTCAAATAAAGAGCTTTTGGTTTATGTGGGAATATTATTAGTTGAGTTTTGGAAGCATTAAGAAAAATCTTACATTTTTGCAAGTATGAAGAAAAAATATCCAAACTTTTTTGCAATCGACTACAGATGGAGGCCTGTGTCATCCGCAAACAAAGATTTTTGACATCCCTGAGGTAACTCAGGTAAGTCAGATGTGAAAATATTGTATAGTATTGGTCCCAGAATGCTGCCTTGAGGAACACCAGCTCTTACAGGAAGTCTTTCACATCTGGAGCTCTGATAATTAACCTGAAGTGTACGATTTGACAGATAACTTTGAATTATTCTAACAATGTATGTTGGAATATTGAAGGTTTTTAATTTTACGATCAAACCTTCATGCCAAACACTGTCGAATGCTTTTTCTATGTCTAGAAGAGCAAGACCAGTAGAATAGCCTTCAGATTTGTTGTGACGGATCAAATTTGTTACACGTAAAAGTTGATGAGTGGTCGAATGTCCATGGCGGAATCCAAACTGTTCATTGGCAAAAATTGAATTTTCGTTGATGTGGGCCACCATTCTGTTCAAAATAACCTTTTCAAAAAGTTTACTGATGGAGGAAAGCAAACTGATTGGACGATAGATAGAAGCTTCTGCAGGATTTTTGTCTGGTTTTAAAACTGGAACAACCTTAGCATTTTTCCGTTTGTCAGGAAAATATGCTAATTGAAAACATTTGTTAAATATATCGACTAAAAATGATAAGCTACTTTCTGAAAGTTTCTTGATGAGGATGTAGAAAATTCCATCATCGCCAGGAGCAAATCTTGCCATATAATTTTCGTAGCAGGATCGCGAATGCGTTGAAATTGCCTTCTCCTCACGTTTTTAAGACGGATCAAAAGTATAAGATCATCGTCTATAATCACGGATTCAAATTTTACTTCACATTTTGGAATTGCAATGCTCCTGGCTTCAACAATGGAATTTGTTAAAGTTTCAAGAGCATTGTCAATATCAAGTTTTGTTTCTAAAGAAATGTTAACATCAAGATTAGAGTCAACATACGTTTCATATATATTCCAGTCGGCTCGAATATAATTGAAAGTGGAGCTGATAGGATTGAGAATCGCTTCATGGGATATTTGAAATGTAACGGGGACATGATCAGAATCAAAATCAGCATGAGTAACTATTTGGCTACAAAGATGACTAGAGTCGGCTAAGACCAAATCAATCGTAGGAGGATTTCTAGGAGAGGAAAAACATGTAGGGCTTTCAGGGTATTGAATTGAGAAATATCCTGAAGAGCACTCATCAAATAAAATTCTTCCGTTGGAATTACTTTGAGAATTATTTCATGACCGATGTTTGGTATTAAAGTCACCAATGACAAAAAATTTTGACTTATTGCGAGTCAATTTTCGCAAGTCAGTTTGGAGCAAATTAACTTGCTGTCCAGAGCATTGAAAAGGCAAATAGGCAGCTATGAAAGTATATTTACCAAGTTGTGTTTCAACTGAAACACCTAAAGTTTCAAATGACGAAAACAGTTGATGTTTTATACGCCTAGGAATGATGATTGCAACTCCCCCACATGCCCCATCAAGTCGATCATTACGATAAACAAAAAAGTTAGGATCTCTTTTGAGTTTCGATCCAGGTTTCAAATACGTTTCAGTAATAACTGCTATAAGCACGTCATTAGCTGTAAGAAAATTAAACACCTCGTCCTCTTTACCATTCAGAGAACGAGCATCCCAATTTAAAATATTTAAATTATTATTCAAGGCTGGAATTCACTTCTGAGGTTTTTTCCAAATTTTATATAATTTCCAAAAGCGCGTAAAACCAAGGTCGAATTGAGAATTTATATTTATAAAATTTTTGTTTCCTACTTGTGAGAACCGTTTTTTATTTTCTTTCTGCAGATCCTGCCATATAATTTTCATAGGATGATCGCAAATGCGTTGAAATTGCCTTCTCCTCACGTTTTTAAGACGGATCAAAAGTTTAAGATCATCGTCTATTATCACGGATTCAATTTTTGGGATTGCAATGCCCCTGGTTTCAACAATGGAATTTGTTAAAGTTTCATGAGCATTGTCAATATCAGGTTTTGATTGTAAAGAAATGTTAACATCAAGATTAAAGTCAATATATGTTTCATATAAATTCTAGTCGACTCGATAATAATTGAAAGTGGAGCTGATAGGATTGAGAATTGAAATGTTACAGGGACAAGATCAGAATCAAAATCAACATGAGTAACCAGTTGGCTACAAAGGTGGCTAGAGTCGGTTGAGACCAAATCGTTCGTAGAAGGGTTTCTGGAAGAGGAAAAACATGTAGGACTATCAGGGTATTGAATTTTGAAATAGAGCACTCATCATACAAAATTCTGCCATTGGAAATACTTTGCTAATCATTCCATGAGTGATGTTTGGCATTAAAGTCACCAATGATGAAAAACATGACCTATTGCGAGTCAATGTCCGCAAGTGAGTTTGGAGCAAATTAACTTGCTGCCCAGAGCATTGAAAAGGCAAATCAGCATCTATGGAAGTATATTTACTAAACTGTGTTTCAACAGAAACACCTAAAGTTTCAAAAACTTTAGTTTCAATTGACAAAAAAGTTGATGTTTTATACGCCTAGGAATGATGATTGCAACTCCCCCACATGCCCCATCAAGTCGATCATTACGATAAACAAAAAAGTTAGGATCTCTTTTGAGTTTGGAACCAGGTTTCAAATAAGTTTCAGCAATAACTGCTATATGTGTGTGTTATTAGCTGTCAGAAAATTGAACAGCTCGTCCTCTTAACCATTCATATAACGAGCATTCCAATTTTAAATATTTCAATTATTATTTGGATCTTTTAGATAAACGTAATCCAATAACAATTTGATTTGTAAATTTTACACCAAATTGGACTGCTTCAGTCATAGTGGTGGTTTTGAACATTGATTCATTTGATTCATTTATTTTTCATAGTTTTGGCCGCCACTTTGCATGAAGCTCGACCAACGTGCACAGCTGAACGGAGGATGAAATGGGTCAGTTTTTGGCACGGTGGTTGAATGGGTTTTGATGCAAGAGTGCGAGGCTAAATATACGTGAAAGCATAAATATGAGATTATTTATGAGTAGTGCGTTTCCCGAGGAGCATGCAACTTACGGCGTGGACTAGTCTATGTAGCGGTTGGTTCCAGCAGATGACGATGGGGCTGAATAGCCTTCAACATTATACGATTATCCATCACTGGTAGTGCGAATTCGGGTCAGTTGAAGCTGTGGCAACATATGACCAGTCATAGGACGAGACGGTCATCAAGTCGATAGAGATTTTCCCCTTGTATAATTAACCTTGAAAGTTGCACCGTATTAAATAATTGCTTCCCAGGATAAGACTTGATATGGGTAAATATATGCATTATCATGAGAATGGACCATGAATTTGGTTAATAACAGAGCTACCTTACGAACGGCCTGCGGACTGCATACGGCTGGTGACTCCATTTTGTACGACTTGTAATTTGTTTGAAGACTTATCTGATAGCTGTCCTGTTCTGCCATCTTAAATTAAAAATATGCCATGGAAAACTAATACAGTTTATGATTCAATTCCATGCTAATATTTTATCTTTTTTATATTTTACCTAGCTTGGTATCGCTTGGTCATTGAATATCTATCTAGGGTAGATGTATAAATAGTGGAGGTACTAAGCACGATTGAACTTCATTTGGACGTCTAAATTCAAGAAGCGCAATTAATGTACACGTTGATGTTGTAACGGGAAGTAACGACCATTCACTTAATGAGAAACATGATTTCATCGCAGTAATCCACGGTATGTCAGTGAAAAATAATACCTCCAATATTGGTACACTGTTCCTTTAGTTGCGGTATATTTTTAATTTGTGTTCCTAAAGTTGCGGTATCCGTTGATTTCTTATGGGATCCTCCACTATCGGAACATTTTACCGCAACTATTGGTACAAGTAAGAAAAGTTTTAGCAATTTCAGTGCTATTTCATCAGTTTAAAAGCAATTTGAACGCTCTTTTCAATTATTCCGTGTGTCAACAAGCCAATACGTCGGTTGGCAGTGTCGGTTCTGTGGCTAATGTAATAAAAACAGTGAAAACGGAAATACCGCAACTATAGGAACACCCTCAACTAAGGGAACACTCACCCTATATAAATAAAAATGGAGTGGTCACGAAAAGGCTTGAAAACGGGTCAACGGATTGATGCAAATTTTTCACACTGTTGCACTCCATAAGGGATGTGACGTGTTCTTGCGAGGAAAAGGTTCGGGAAAGTCTCCTGAATAATCGGGAAAACGGGAGAAGATTAAGGTGTCATTTTGTATGGGGGATTTTTTGACATTTTCCAACAGTCTGCTTGATGGCAAGACGAAGTTTTCCGGGATCACTAGTCCGATATAAATGCTCTACACGTGAATCATGCTTGCGATGATCTGTTCGAGGTTTAGTCTAAGTACAAACTAAGTAACTAAGTAACCCATAACGCGGGTAGATCACCTTTTCGTGGTGCGTTATGGGGTAAAGTTCTACCAACGAATACTTGTTCTGATTGCTTCAAACGAAGAAAACAAGATGATATAGTAATCAAAGGAACACTATTAGTCCTTGTTACATTTTAAACCTTGTTAAAAGTGACAAGTCTCGGTTTTCCGGTAGCCGAGAACGACCTTGAGACAAGGAAAAAATGAGTCGAAATCAACAATTTGTTTTCTAATCTTTTATTTATTGTTCTCTAGTTTGAAGAAGTAAGGACTAGGATTCTGATGCATGGACAATATCGGTGTCGCTTCCCGACTTCATCAAGGGATCCGATTTTGACTGATAAAGGGGCGCGCCTGCGGAGAGTGTACCCACCACACCCTTCGAAGGGTTTCAAAAGCGGAACCTTTCAATTAGAATTCTTTCCTGTGATCAAGTTAGGAATGACAACTGTAAAAAAAAGAATAATTTATCACTTCTCGATAGTGACAAAGTAACACGACATGCACTATACAAAGGACACGGGATAGATACCAATAGATCTAATATTGGTCGCAGTGGTTTATGTTCCGAACAGGAAAAAAAAGTACAAACTGAGTTATTTCAACTCTTTTGGAGACAAATCTGAATAGCTGAATAGCGAATAGCTGGAGCGTGATTCAAAAAATAATGAGAAAAGCCTTGATTCGTTTAACACAATCTCACTCAGTCATATGCTTGATTTTTTTTTATAATCCGGGGTATAAGCTTCTCACAAACCAGAAAGTGGATTACACAGAATCTTTTACAAAATGTTTTACATGATACGAACTGGCAACAATCTGACAGAATATTGGATAGAACAAACACAAAATTTGAACATGATTTCACATAATAACAGCCAAGATAACCACCAAATTAGGGACAATGTACTTACAAAACCCCCGACAGAGTTTGCACATAAATCTGAGAAATACTCGACTGCAGAGATTTACAAATTACAGTATAGAATCTGGAAAGGCAATGCTGTTGAAATTCTAAGCACAATTTCCTGCAAAAATCTCACTAGGGTAAATGTACCAATAGTGGAGGTACTAAGCACGATTGAACTTCATTTATATGCCCAAATTCAAGTTGCGCAATTTATGTACATGTTAATGTTGTAACGGGAAGTAACGACCGTTGACTTCATGAGAAAAATGATTTCATCGCAGTAATCCACGACATGTCAGTGATAAATAATACCTCCACTATTGGTACACTGTTCCTTTAGTTACGGTGTATTTTAAATTTGTGTTCCTATAGTTGCGGTAGTCGTTGATTTCTTATGGGATCCTCCACTATAGGAACACTTTACCGCAACTATTGGTACAAGCAAGTAAAGTTTTAGCCATTTTTGTGATATTTCATCAGTTTTAAAGCAATTTGAACGCTCTTTTCAATTATTCCGTGAATCAACAAGCCAATACGTCGAATGGCAGTGTCGGTTCTGTGGTTAATGTAATAAAATCATTGAAAACGGCACTACCGCAACTATAGGAACACCCACAACTAAGGGAACACTTACCCTATATTGTGAGTGCAGGATTGTCCCGTACTAGGTTAAAATTCAGAACAAATTACACTGCGGAACACGTTTTTGTCTCCAGCATCAAAATACCTCTATTTACTTAATTAAGGGTTGCTAAATCCATTGCCGTTTACAGAAATATCATAGCACGTCTAGTTTTTGAGATATTGGTTGTTGAAAATGCGAAAATTGACTATTTCAGCCAACTTGCACGCAAGTTTTCCAGCTTGTAAGGCAATTTATTTGCTTAATTTGCCACAGAATACAAACTTTATGTGTATAACAACACTTATCATCAAAGTTTGTAATGCTTTTGACGCGGAAAAGTTATTTTTTGATGGTTTAGAAAAGTATTGTATTTTGCCATATAAGAGAAACGAAGAATTTTGTATGGAGACTGCAAGCATGTTGAAAAAATCGGTTTAATCTAAATTTAATCGTGCAATTTCAATCAAAATACCTCTAAAATGAAAGTTTGAGTCCTTTTTTGCATGCTAGGTGGAAAAGATCACAAAAAAGTTTGATAAAATAAACTTCAAATTTTAAATAAATATCAATAAAATCAATGTTTTATACAACTTTGACGACCTGTAGCTCAAAATTGTGACGTGCTGGGAAATTTCTGAGAACGGCATCAGATTCAGCAACCCCAAATCTACTAGAGACACATAATTTGATCCTTGAGACACGCAAAAATGTCATTTTTGTGGCGTGTGTTATTTGTTAATTTCTGAGAGAACTCTGAGTGTGATTCTCATAAAATCCTGAATATCATTCTCCTAGGCTGGATTTAAGAACGGATTGTGTACTAAAGTCTGTTGTAACTTGGAGTAAAATTTCACAATGTTGCCCTGGGAAAAGTCCTGACACATAATCATGACCAAGATACTCTGCAGAAGCAAGGTAGAATACAGGACGTTTGGAAGCTTACTAACTTTAAGATGGATAGCTCAATTTTCACCAACTAATTTCAATCTTGTCGCTCCCTTGCGACACCCATCCACCTGTTTTATTTATACAGTGGGATTCCATTTTTGGCATGCTCCGTTTTTGGCATGCTCCATTTTTGGCACCCCCCGATTTTGGCAACAAAAGGGATCCGTTTTTGGTAACATTTTTGAATACCGTAAAACGGGGCGAATAGAAAAAGTGGGGCGAATAGAAATAAAGCGACCTTTTTTTAAAAATGCGACTATTATGCAATGATAAACTTTAGAAACCTACTGAAATATATTTTTTTCATTAGTTCAATAACAACAGAGTATCGCTAGACTATTTTGAAATTAAAAATTTTGCTACATTTCTCATTAAAAATTTGAGAAGAAAATATTGAAATCTCAATCATTTTTGATAGCTTGAAACATCCGCCATTTTGGCTGATTTCAAAAATGATCTAAAATTGAACTTGGTTTCAAAAATTTTAATTTTTTTCTTCACTAAGTAAATACATATTAATATTTCTTCAAGATGCAGTCAAAAATGTGTTTATTTTCCCATTTAAATAAAAAAAGTATTGATATTTACTGAACAATGTTTCTATTCGCCCCATTGCGGGGTGAATAGAAACATACAACATTTTCATAAATCTTTGTACGATATAATTTTTATTTTTCTACAGCGATTGGGGTCTTAGCAAAGGAAGACGCGACCCATATTTAAGACTAATAAAATTGGATTTTATCCACACGGTTTAAGTTGTACACATTCAAACATGTCGGAAAGTGTTTCTATTCGCCTCATTTTACGGTACCATTGAAATAAATTTGTACACCGACTACATTCCAGAGCTCTATTTTAACTGATACTCCCTCAAATCCCACCAACCACTAAGGGATCTCGTACGAGCGATGGACATTGGTCATACATTTGCAATGTTCCATGAGACCATTAATCTTCATCAGTATCTTAACTTGAGAAAAACCTCTTTTCTTAGGCATTCGTACAAAATGATCAGCCCACAATAGTCTGCCAGTAGGTGATACACTTAAAAAAAACACTTTTCTACAGATTTGGAACACTTGAACAAAGCACGAGCACTGATACAAGAGCAACATGAAGTCTATGACTCACACAGAGTTTTGATCATAAATTTCGTCTCTCAATTTTGTATTTCAATTTTTATATTATTTCGAAGTGCCGTTTAATACCGCCACCATGACAAATTGCACACAGTCCAAACAACATTTTATTGTCAATAACATCAGTAAAACGTGTGATAAACACGATTGAGAGTGTTTAAATGTTTTGTCTGTAGTACTAGTGTGCATATTGATCTTTCTGCGGCAACTATTTAGAGCTATGTTCCATATTTGTTACAGATAAAGTAAGACGTTAGATTTGTTAAGAGACGATCCTATATTCTAAACAATATTATTGATCGAAAATATGGGGCTCATAAAATAATAATTAGGATCCTTACGAACTGGGTCTATGAGTTTCCTAACTTACCCTGGAGAATCATTAAAGGTTTCTTGGTTTTAGGGAACTTCTCAAAAATTTCAACGTATTCTTGAAGATGTCTGCATGTTCCTAACGGACACTGAGGGTTTTGCGGAATCCTGAGAATGTATAATTGGTTATTGAAGATTATGTCCAATATCTGATGCCCAATAAACTCTTAAGATTTCTAGGACGTACTAGCGAGGTAATGGATTTCTAGTGGTATTTTGTGTAGTTCTGGCGAAATGTTGTAGATTTTGAAAAGATGGTTTCCTGAGGAATTCAGTAAGTGATAATGGTAGCCTAAGAATTTATGATTTTTTGAAAATTCTCATCTGAGAACTGAGAATTTTCAGCAATATCGAGGCGAAACCCTAAGCGAGATCCTGAGAATTCAAAGCGGGATCCTGCGGATCCTTACCAAGATGCTTCAGAGTCCTAGCGTAGATTCCTTACAAGCACCCGAAGATTCCAATCAGGCTCTTGAGATTTCAAAGCAGTATCCTGTAATGTGCTGGTTTATGTTTGCACTTTTGACTGCTGTAAATAATTCCTTATGAGATGATTTGCTTTATCAGAAAAATAAATTTATTCGAAACTCACCAAAGTTTGTCAAATTTTACGCTAGAGCCTTAAAGTTGAACTGATTTTTTAATTATCATTATATTATATAAAAACTCATGCAGTTTTGTAATATCCATCGCTTTTGTTTTGTGAGTACGTCTTTGAAAGAATACAGTAATACATTTCTTTTTGTTTTGTATTCTAACAAAATTTCAAGGAAAAAGTCCAATTCTTGAACAAAGGTCACTTATGCGAATATTAATTTAACATGACCCACATATACAAAGAGCGTAAATAAAACTTTTAAAAAATCATTGAAGCGATAAAAACTATGTAGAACGTTTGCCACAATCAACATTACGGGGTTACAGATTCATAGCATAGTCCACCCCTCCGGAAATCTGCTTCGAACAGAACCGCTCCGGAGTCCCGATGCCATATGATTCCATAAGGATGATGTAATAACATTCTAATGATGTTTTCAAAAATAATAGTTGAAAAATAATATTTAAAAAATGGGTTCCGATTTTGGCATGGTTCCGTTTTTGGCAACTGAAAATTTCGACTTTGTTGCCAAAAACGGAATCTTACTGTATTATAGTTGATACAATTGATTGGAATACTTTTAATTTCTTCTATTGCATACATTTACGATACCTTTTGTTTTGTTACAATATAATACATTACGATACATTTTGTTTTGTAATAAAATAGTTCGAACGATTTTACCATATAAAACCTTAAGCAGTATTGCCTTTCTCAAAAAAAAAAAAAAAATGGCTTAATGACAATTAAGGTATTCTGCGTAGTTTCAGAAATGCGCAAGACAATCAAAAAATTACATCGGTGTAGCCAGCTTATATTATTTTTAACAAAATTATTGAACAAATATTATTTTTCCGCAATATTTCAAAATTGACATTTAATTGTTTTAGCCAATAATTGCATCATGAATATGATAATGAACATAATATGAACTTTGTTGATTAGTATTTTGGAACACATAAAATTTGAGTTCTGTGGTAAATTGTGCAAATACATCGCCATGCAAGCTGATAACTTGCTTGCATGTTGACTGATATGGTTAAATAATAGATATTCAACAGTCAATATCTCACTAACTAAAAACTTAAAAAACGGCAATAGGCTGCGAAACCACATGGGCACACTATGACCGATTGAAAGAATTTCTTGCTTTTCCTATAATAATTCCCATACAAACTTTGAAGGGCTTGTGCAGTCTAAGTTTTCACCGGAATGAGCTCAAATTTAAGGAGGACACTAAGTACTTGACCTTGGATTGAATGAGTGGTGTGGAGCAAATACGATTTTTGAACCACTCTACTAATTATACATTCTCAGAAGAAACCCTAATATCCGAAAGGAATACTCAGATTTCGCTCAGTATCCTTAAGAATCTGCTGAAAATTCTCAGAAGTCCACTATAAGAACATCGGATTTTGTAAGGAATCTTCAGAATTTAATTACTTACAAAGATCCTAGACCCAGCTAGTGATCACCAGGATCTCGTAAGGAACATTTTGATTATTTCATGCGGTCCGCATACTTGATCAAAATCTCAATATGGCACCAAGTACACTCCAGTCCGAGCACCACTGGTATAAAATGTTCGATCGTTTCTTAAAAAATCGAACATCATACAAAGTTTATATCGAAATCATCGCACGCTCTAATGAGTTTATTGAGAATAGAGTGTAGTTTAGACTGTGTTTGTACTTGTCATGGTGGCATTATGAATGGCTTATAGAAGAAACCGGTAAGTATTACTTGAATGACTGTTGAGAGACTTGAATGACTGTTTCATTGATTTTGAATACCGTAATTTCGGGTGAAATTGATCACTTTTCAAGGTTTTTCTTGTCTGATTTCTATAATGTTGACAATGCCAAACAACTGAATGCAGGAAAACAAGTATGAAGGTGAGCCTCATTGACTCAAGTACCGACATTTTCTAACAAATGTAATTTTAGTGCTAAAAAATATGTCTAAAATAAAAAATCTGGAGATCTCATTTCGGGGTGAAATTGATCACTTATCAATGCCATTATTGTTAGTTTTCAAATCAACTTTACATAATAAATTTGAGCTCCCTGAATCCGAATATGCTTGCCAAATTCTTAACAATACAATATTTATAGAAATAATTAATTTTTAAATTTCAAGAACAACGCAGAAAACGCCTAAATGTATGCAATTTCCTAAGGAATTTCTTGATATATTACAGAAATTCAATTATTTCATCCAAATCAACTAATTGGTACGAGTTTTGGTTATGAAATCTAGTTTGGGGATATATCTTTAGTATCCTCACAAACTTTCAGGATTATACCATGTCCAAATCCTTGTCTAGAACTAGAAGTTTATTGATGTTTGTCAACACTGCACCGTACAAGATTTTGAAATTTTACATTACTTTCATATAAATAAACATTTTTGAACGCAAAAAACTTCACAACACACATTTTGGGCATACTTACGACAAACAACGTTCATTCACTGCAGGTTACATTGATATTTGTGCTCCATTAGGAAGAAATAAAATCGAGTGACACAGTGATCAATTTCACCCTACTGATCAATTTCACCCGAATTTACGGTACTTATCAGATTTTTCCGTCAAAGTTTTGCGAGTGCCCTTCAAAGAATATAGGATTACGATTCTAATAACACATTGATTTTAAATTCTGGTCGTTCCAAAGCTGAGGAAACATGCCATGTTTTTGTAATGCGTTTTATGAAAACACTGTGTGTTTAGTTCATCTTCCGTGGTGATTTCTTTGCCTAATAATTTTGTTTTTACTACCACTGAAAAAAGCCATCTGTTGCCTTTTTTGTTTTGAATATTGCCCTATTACTGCGATAGGTTTTCACAAATAGCGTAACATGCTACAAAATGATGCGCTAAGATTTTTTATACGTTTTTCCCCTTAGATTTTTTTTTTTGTACGGCCAATTTATGAAAGAAGTGATTTCAATAGCGTTTATTTTAATTGAAATCTTATTTAACATTCACTTTTGACGTCTTGTCCAATAACGGTTTTCTTAGGAATTTCTCCAGAAACTACTGTCAAAGCCACAATATTCGATCAGATAGAAAGCCAAAATGATAAACTCCGAATTAAATCGGCTTTGTCACGTTTATTCAATTGACGCCTCAACAATAAATACACTGTTTAATATTTATGAGCCCCCCATGAAGGGGTTAATCTGTCGTTGCGATCACAGCAAGGACTCGATTCTATCCCCTAAACCACCTCTCTCCTTCGGGCCACAGATCCACCGCCGGATGGGCATTGTGTTATGCGTTAATAAAATCACCACCTGTTTCGTATGATGGCTATAATTCCGAAATTGAATTGAAATGCTAATACAATATGGTCGGGGAGCCAGAAAATATATCACTTCTATGTGCACCTGTTTGGTAGCAATCCAGGCCTGGGGGGGAGGAAACGAAATTGAAATTAATTGAGCTGCGCACGTGGAAAACGATATTTCAGTTTCTCTTTTCCAGGTTTTTATTTGAAGCAAGCCAATAAATTATCCTATATTTGCGTTTGGAATTATCAAATGTTTTCGTAACGAAAAGCTAATGCGGTAATATTGGAAATTGAATACGATTGGCTTGATTGATAAACAATACCGTTTTTTTTTTCATACTATGCTGCGAATGTTTGGAGGTAGGATGACTTTGTTCATATTATGTGATTCAAGCAGTGAAGAGCAGATTCTTAGAGGTATTGAAGTGGGGCAAGAGTTTCTTTTTCTAGCTCAATTCAAAACAAATGAACTTAATTTCATGGTGGTTCGAATGCTACTCAAGTCAGAGACTTTCACATCAAATATTATTATCGTTTTCAAGAAGTTGAATTTATAGGAAGGAAAACTGTATGAGCATTAATGAACACCAACATACCAGCAGGGCTAAGTTTGATTCCTCAGTGCCAAAAAATGTTTTTGTTTCGTTATAGACATTTGAGCTATATTTCGAAACTAATGAACGCCAGCAAATCAAGAACAAAAATGTGATAAGGCAAATACTCGTATTTTATCTCTATGCGAAACAACTTGTACCTAAATAATCACGCCACAAGAAAAAGTTCAAAATAAACATGTTCGTTTGGCTCACGCTTCAACAGCTCCCGATTAGCTCACACTTTGGCAATAATATAAGTTGAAATGTTTGAGGTTATGGCTTTCAGTCTTAAATAAAACTCAAAAACGGATTTTTGCTTACATCCGACGTTTCGGACACATGTATTGTGCCTTTTTCAAGGATTAGCTGTGTAAGCAAAAATCCGTTTTTGAGTTTTATTTAAGACTGAAAGCCATAACCTCAAACATCAACATAACAGTCGTACCTCCAACATAAGCTGAAACTAATCTCTCTTTTGAAGGACCGCTACCCAACAGAAAATGCTTGAAGTAATACCGATCATAAATAGCATCATAAATGACTTATATTATCATTATATTTTAAAGAATTTTAAGTAGCGTTTTATCAAGTAGAGTATGATGCTACAAGCGACAACCTTCCCCAGAAAATCTAGAAAGAAAAACAACGATTCTTGAAGCAATTCGAGCAATCATACTGATTCAAGCAATGGTGTCAATTATTTGTTCAAGCAATTTCAATTTGCCTTCCAGTTTGGACTATTGACTGAAAATCCATACAGTTTAAAGGAAAAAAAACTCTCGAAAAACTTCAAAGCAACATGGCAAACCAGAATCATTTAATTTGAACGTTATCGAGCCGATCAATCAGGTCGCAAAAAAACCGGGTCCAGATTTCAATCGACGTTCATCAGCAAACCTGTGTGCGTATATGCTTGACCATTTTCAGTTTGCTCAATGAAAACACACGATACAGAAGTAATCGCATATTTGCGCGAATGAACGCTGGTGGAACAGCTTAAAGCGTAGGTGCTAAAATCACTATGCACGGTTCCAATAAAGCAATGTATGCACTATCGTCACTGTCACTCTCTCTCTCTCTGAAAGTTCGTTTCCGATTCGCTAAAATACCATGCCATGTGATACCAATAAACGCAATTTGTTCGGTCGCTCAGCTGACTGTGATACATGGTACACTAGTACCTCGTTTAACGAAATATTTTTAACGTTATTTCAATTTACGTATTGTTTTTAAAGTAATTTGTGAATTGAGGTTAGCATATTCAATCACTTTGATTTTGTCGAGGAATGGCACGCGAATTTGCCATTTCATGTTTACTGAAAGTAGCAAAACCTGAGTTCGCAAGCAGTGTTGCCTTTGAACGCGTTCAGTTCGCGGTCCAGTTCAAATTTTTGAACTAGAGATCAAGTAGGCTTGAACATTAAGCAGTTCAAAAATTTGAACGCAAAAGAGCAGAAAAATGAACGCGAAAGGAAAATTGTTTTCATGTTAGATTAAAACAAATTTAACAGCAGAAAGATTTACTAGAGATGTCAAGGGACATGGAAGATTCCATACATTGTACGGGATACGAATTCAGTGCAGTTTTTTTTTTTAAGTTTTGTGCTTCAGTGTGCATTTTAAAGTGAGCAGCGTCAGAAACGTGCACGAGAGTTCAATGTTTACTGCATTCACGTGCAAAATTAGAACGCGTTCAGTTCACTTTTGGCTAGCGTTTAATTTAAAATGCATCATGGTCCGCAAGGTTACCTAGATAGGAGATCTTCTTACGTAAGTAAGGTTCTTGAATAAACGCCATTTTTACTGTAGCATTTTGCATACGTCTACAAAGATTGATCGTTGCTATTATTTTATGCTAAAAATGATCTGAGCTATCCTAATCGTAGCCACTACCCAAACTAGACAGGATAAGGCTTTTAACAATCTCAGCACGAAACAGACCAGCAGCGAAAAAAACAGATTGGTACCTACTAAAAGTCACCAAAGGCGAAAAGCACAGAATACACTGTTTGAAACGCAAAATGCGAAACCATAGAGGTGAAAATTTCAACTAAATTACAACATCTTTATAATCCCATCCCTATTTTTCGTCAAGAATGAGACTGAAGAAGGGCATCCGATTATCTCGGAGAAACACAAGGTCGCCTGCACCATTGCTCCGGGTAGTACAGGAAGGGCACAATACTGTGGAGGGAGTCCTGGTACTCCACATGCTCCGTTTGCGGTTTGGTTTCATTTAGACCCCCTTAACCATTGATTTTTGAATACGGTAAGCTTGAAGCCGCATGAATTAGGGGTCACTTGTAAGGTAGAATTTTACCACCGTAGTATTAATTCTTAGCCAATCGAAACAAACGCTAGCGACACTACGCGACTATCTAGCCTTATCGGAAAAAGGAAGTAACATTGACGGGCCTAATCAGCCGCCTTTTCATTTCAGAAAGCGAGTGATGCAATGATGCTTAATCCAGGGCTCTAAAGCCAGGGCATAAGGCAGCAATACCTATGTTCCAGTCCCATCCCAGGAAAATCAAAACTCACTACGATGGAGTACGTCCCAACATTCTTGGAAAAGCCACTCCCAACGATTTGATCTATCCACTGAAATGAAACGGTTGGTACGGTTCTCCCCATTTCTGTCTTCGAACAGGTGAAGAAATTTCTTGAGTGAATGATCTGATCACCGCGAATTTTTAAACTATCTTCAATACAAAATCACAAATGGCACATTCATTTTAATACTAGGGTCATATTAACGATTTTCTGCAAATATTAATGCTGATAAGAAAATTCCGGAAGTATTAGGAAGATTTCTCGAAAAATCCTTGCTAATGCATTAGGAAAAAATTACACATTATGCATTAAGGAGCCCATATGAGCCTCCCAAACATAAAATTATCATACTCGAATACCTTTTCCGTTACGGCCAAAAAAAAACAGCAATCACAATTTTGGGACCAGTTTAAATAGGACTCCTGTAATTCCTACAGGAAAACATTCAGAAATTCCCCCAATAATTTCTCTCGAAATATCCCCAGAGACTCTTACAGAGATTTATCCACGAATTGTTTCGAAAATTCCTTCAGGGATTTTAACAGAAATTCCTCCAAGATAATCTCTACAGTAATTTCTACCAGGATTCCACTAGCGGTTTGCCAGGAAGATTTCTTGCTCTGTACTAGCTATATTCTAGATCGGTTTCGATAGGGCTCCAGAAATACCTTCAGCAATTCGTTCAGGAATTTTGTCAGGAGTTCCTCCAAGAATTCCTGCAATTTTTGCAGGGACATTTCTACAGAGTTTCCTCTAGATATTTCGTCAGGCGTTCCTATCAGAATGCCTCCAGTGGTTGATTCATAGTAAGATCCATCCATTCCAGTAAAATCTTCAGTAAAAATCCCAGTTTTTCCAGGAATTTTTATAATGATTTCTAAGAAAACATTGCATCTGATTATTGCAGAGATTATTTCTAGGACTCCTCTAGAGTTTTCTTCAAATATTCTTCAAACGTTTCCTCCTGATATTACTCCAAAAATTCTACTAGGGATACCACTAGAAATAACCGTATGAATTCATATAGGGATCCATCAGGAGTTTTCTTTAGGATTTCTTCCAGTATTACCACATGAATTATCCTAAGGGTTACATTGAAATTTCTCCAAAGATTCGTTCTGGGCCTCCAACAATCCGATAGAGTGTATTCCTTCAAGAATTTCTCTATGAATTGCTAAAAAGGTTCATCCATGAATTTCTCCAGGAATTTCATCAAAACGAACAAGAATTCCTTCCGTTTCTTCGGTGCTATTTTTTTAGATATTCCTCTTGGTACTTCCTTCTCACAATTTTTTTGGAAAAACGCTGGATAAGTTCCTGGAGTAATCCCTGGAGAAACTTCTTGAGTAAATCTAGGCTATAGAGTTTCCAAATTGCCCGGGATTTGATTTCCCGGGAAACGGGAAATAAAATTACCATTTCCCGGGAAATCCCGGGATCCCGGGAAATTCTAAAACATGTGAAAATAAAGCCAATTTGGTGGAATTTCCTTTATAAAATTATTCGTATTTCGTGAAAGGTCTGGTTTCCATTAGTAGTCAGTCCCCTATAGTCGCACTAGTGGCTTTTGATGGCCGTTTTGCGATAAATCGTTGCAAAATATTTTTTTTGACATGAAGCTCAGGAACTATTTATCTATGTACCATTGATACACAAATTGATCTTTCGAAAAAAATATCGAAACATAGTTTTGCTTATAGTTTAAGCTCCCTTGCATCTAAAGCGTACTTATTGTTCCTATAGTAGCACTACTAAGAGAAAATATTTGTCATAAAACAAAATAATTAATAAAACTATTTTTTTTATATCAATCGAAAGCTTTTGATACACACTTTAACCCTCTAATACCCAACCCCGCCTTTAGACGGGGTAAACTTTGGAATTTTGTGTATTTTTTCGTAGCTTGGAAATCAAAATGATTTTATTTTTGGCCTAAAGCTTGACTCATAACACACATATGTAGAGTCTTATCTTACTAATCGCCAACAAATAGTTAGATACAAAGGAGTAAAATCTATTCCAATTAAAGTTACATCGGGAGTTCCTCAAGGGTCTCATTTAGGGCCATTATTCTTTATTTTATACGTTAACGACATTTCCTTCTGAAAAAAGTGAAAGCTCTCATATATGCTGATGACATGAAACTGTTTCTTGAAATAGTAAACGATGAAGATATACATACTTTTCAAAATGAAATTGATATGTTTTACAAATGGTGCAATAAAAGCCTTCTTCAATTGAACGTGAAAAAATGTAATTCAATATCCTTTAGCAGAAAGCGTAGTATACCTAACACAACAGTCTACCTAGGGAATCAACTAGTAGAAAAATGCGTAAGAATAAGAGATTTAGGAGTGATTTTAGATTCCAAAGTTACTTTTATAGATCACTATAATACAATTATCAACAAGGCAAACAAGATGTTAGCATTTATGAAACGATTTAGCTATAATTTTCACGATCCATACACTATAAAAACATTATACATAACCTATGTGCGTTCAATTTTAGAATACTGTAGCATAGTTTGGTCACCATTTTCATCAACCCATGAAAATCGTATAGAATCAGTTCAAAAACAATTTCTGTTGTTCGCACTTCGAAAATTAGGTTGGACAAGGTTACCTCTACCATCTTATGAAGCACGATGCATGCTCATTAATATTCAAACATTGAAGAAACGTCGCGAATTTGCAATGGTCTCGTTCGTAAACGATATAGTTTCGCATCGTATTGACTCGATGACACTTTTATCAAAATTAAATTTTTATGCTCCTTCAAGACAACTGCAAAGTCGAAGTATTTTTTATACAAACCATCACCGCACAAATTATGCCAAATTTGAGCCTTTAAATCAAATAATGTCTGTTTACAATAAACATTGCGAAACCATTGACTTTACTATGACGAAATCGGTACTAAAACAAAAATTTATGTCATATCAAAATTCGAACTAGATTAAGAAAATAACGTTTTCAAACTATAATAATATTAAGTGTAAAATTGTAACAAAATGGTCTACTTCTGATTGACGACATGAAATAAATAAATAAATAAATAAATATGAGAAAAGTTTTTTATGACTTTTGAAACTTTTTTGTATTTTTAGAAATTGTTTGAAAAATTGTATTCTTATATAACCTACAAATGCTTGGGGTTTATTTAACGTGTAATATAAAAACTATACCTTTTATATTTTTCTACTATCAACCTATAACAGAAGAAGAGCTTGGTGGTATTAAAATAATTTCAAACCTGTTTTTCCGTCAATCACACGGAAAATAAAAATATTACCAGAAAATTATCAATAATTTACTATTTTTAAAAGTATCGTAAAAACTTGATTTTTTATTATTGTCAAAAATCAGTAACTAGAAGATACTTCAAGAAAAAATGAAAAAGGATAGGGATGTTCAAAAATAAAAATTATAAAAATCAAAAACCAAAATTCATAGATTTGCGAATAAAAATAAATCATTGCTTAAAACCTGTTTAGAACGATTTGAGATACCGTCGTTGGTTGTGACAATGGGTCAAAAAGGGATATGTGCGATTTATTTTTTGAATAACTATCGCAATTTAACTCCAATAAACTTCAATTTTGGTGTGTATGTACTTTGATGGTACATTAACAACCGTTCAAAAAATTAAAGACAAATATTTATTCACAGCGGCACCACAAGTGAATGAAAAATGACCCAATCTCACCCCATAGAGGGGGTGACATTGGGTCACTGTAATTGAAATAAATTGTTTTTGAGAATATGATTTCAAAACCATTCACAACTTAAAAATATTGACAAAAAACGATGCAAACAAGACAAAAAGATATCTAAGATGTTTCACAAGTATGATAAACCCACTTGAAAGAAAGATTATACTGAAAATTGAAGAGCTATGAGAAAAAATATGTAAACCCAACATCGTCAAGTTTACATAAATTTTCTTGGTTTTTCCCTCAAATTGTCTTTAAAGTCTCATCCCCATTGCTATAAAGCCCATTCAGTTTCCCCAAAGGTGTACTGAAACAGTGATTATTTTAATCCTTCGCAAATAGTTAAATTTCGGTGCGACATTCCACGATCAATAAATTTCAGGCAGAAGTTGACGTCATAATCCCAGTATTTCAGCGATCCAACTCATTTGTACTTCCGTGAGATGTTTCTATAATATTAAAACACTGATAAATAATCAAATTTAGAAAAAAAAACACAATTTTGATAAAAATTTACGATGTTGCTGCGCACGAAACACAGTTTCTGGTTTGAGAAATTGTCAAAATGCGTTGTATTGTTATTCAATGCACGGAATATTCAAGTAGACTTGTTTGATGTTTCAGAGATGCTGTATTTAGAAAGAATAAACACATCTTAATGAAAAAAGAGAACATCCGGCACTTAAAATGTCAAAAAAGTGGACTTGGAATTTAATTTACTATCGTTCTTGCTTGACCCAATCTCACCCCCATTTTCAATGTTTTAGACATCGTAGCGAAAAAAATGATTTTTTTGTGGGAAAATCAAACAGATTCCGGAAAATACCTGTGATGTGTAATGAAAAGACTTTCAACATTCTTCTAATACACCGATAGAGGCTAGAGTACATGCGTGATACTTTGTACAGGAGAAATTTAATGTTGTAAATTTTATCTAGTTTCAACATGCAAGTTTATTGATGTAGTAAACAAAAACTACTTTTTCTAAAAATGTAAATTGTTATGAATTATGTGTAATAATATGTTCCCTAACATATGAATTATTAAATTTAGTAATATCAGCGTTATTAGCTGAAATATTTCACAAAACATATTTTTCCGTTTTGACCCAATCTCACCCCCTAGACCCATTGTCACCCCCATCGACGGTAACTAAAAATGATATTTAGATCGAAAATAAAAATTTGGGTATTAGAGGGTTAAAGGAAAAATATAAAAGTTTTGTAAAAATACGGGTTTGATTTGTATTTGTGTTCCTATAGTAGCACAAGCAACAATAAATACAAAAATTTGAGTTTTCATATTTTTTATGTTTTTTTTTTTACAAATCGAGATAAAATGCTTTCAGATGACGTGCATCTGAGTTTATTTTTCGATTTTGTTCAAATATTTGTGCTTAACTATGTGGCTTCAAAATTCAACATGTTCATGATACATCGACCCTGTATTATTTGTGCCAGTAAATTTGTTGGTTATTTCTTTTCTTTGTGACCAATTTATTCATGTTTCTCTAAAACAATGCTAGCTTCATTTCAAACGCTAGGTTTCAAAACAAAAAAAAAGCATTAAACAAAAGTCCACGTGGAATTTATTCTTGATAAATCGTATGAAGTTTAGAATAAAATCCAATTAGGGTCTTTATATTAAAAATTGTGACTGTAACATCCATGAAACCTTTAAAGCCTAGCTTCATTTCAAACGCTAGGTTTCAAAACAAAAAAAAAAAGCATTAAACAAAAGTCCACGTGGAATTTATTCTTGATAAATCGTATGAAGTTTAGAATAAAATCCAATTAGGGTCTTTATATTAAAAATTGTGACTGTAACATCCATGAAACCTTTAAAGCCTACTCAATTCATAGAAAAGATCCTTCGAAAATACCTTTATGTTATATAGCATATACTCTTTCGTCAAAAACGAAATCCATTTTATGAACGACTATTTTATTACGAAAAAAAATCAAAAAAATCAGCATCGAAATATAACTAGTGATGAACTCACTCATTGGTTAGAATTATGTGAAAAGTAAATTTTGCGATGGTTTTGTTTGAAGTAATGTAGTAATATAGTAATATAGAGCTACCGGGAAATATGGAAATCCCGGGAAATACGGGAATCCCGGGAAACAGAAAATAATTTCCCAGGAAACGGGAATCCCGGGAAATCTCAAGTCCCGGGAAATGTTCCCGGGAATGCAAACTCTACTAGGCTAATCCCTAATCCTAAATTCTTGCAGGATCCTATAGGTGGATTCCCAAGGAAGTCTTTGGAGAAATTCCTCGAGAAATCCCTGGAATATCAAATATACGACTTTTTTAAATAAAGAACGCATGGACAAAAAACGTATTTCAAACACAAAACTCGTAGAAAAAAAGTGTAGTCGTTTATTTACCAACTCATCCCTGGAACAATTTCAAGAGAAAATTATGTAGAGATTTTTCTGGAGCAATCCTTGGAGAAATTCCTGAAGAAAAAAACTGGAGAGATCTCTGCAAATATGCTTGTAGAGATTTTCCTAGAGAAATCCCTGGAGGAGTCTCTGGAAAAAATCTTGTAGAAATCTCCGAAAAATTGTCTGAGCTGATTACTAAAGGACTCCTAGAAACATCTCTGGAGAACCTTTCAAGGTATCTAAGGAAGAATCAATGTAGAGATTTCCAAGTGAAATCCCAAGAGAAAATCCTGAAGAAAAAGGAAGCTCTCACTAAATAACTGAAGAAGTTTTCATAAGACCACTCTCCCAAGAACAGTTGAGAATGCATTTGGCGCGGAGGTAAATCATTATTGACCGTACTTTCACTGATCGGGAAATACGAAAGCGCCCCCCCCCCCTTTTTGGGGATGATTTAAAGGTGGCCCAAAGAAATATGGAAATTACTTTTGAGATATTTTGGGAAATGTTCCAAACACAACAGTACTGCAATGTAAGAACACACTTATCACTCATGTTGCTGAAGAAACAAATCCCTTGTGAGCTAATTGTGTTTGGGATTTGTGTAGATGTTTGAAGGGCTTTGATGCCATATGAAGCAAAATAATAGCAAACTTACTCATGAATATATAAAAAAAAAATCATCGCCTAGTAAGCTGAAATTTCACAGAACACAATTTTCATGGTAAGGATGGTAGGAAAGCTATGGGAAATTGGATTTTAATTTTATTTTCTTAATTTTGAATCACCCTGTAGAATATAGCAACTGACGAATTGACTTACTTCATTAAGTTTTTATGGGCACATACAAATTGACGTATATAACAATCAAGGTATGATATTGACCAATCATCATGGAGTATGTGACAAGCACAAAGCAAAACACTCCTTCCGAATGTTAGATACAGTCGAAGCTCGTTATAACGACAATTTTTATAACGACAAAAGCTCTCTATACAGACATTTTTCGGTCCCATGAAAAATATTTCGATGTTATGACTATTCTCTATAACGACTTTTCTCTAATGCGACGGTCCCTTGCGATGTCGTTATAACGCGCTCCGACTGTACGTCGTTTTGGAGCATTACCGTGCAACCCCGCTAATTTGAACGGTACCTCATGCAAACCATCGGGGTTCATTTTTAATTTGAACATCTAGTCACCCTAGAAACGTGTTTCTGGTTACCTCTTTCACTGTCTTGTTTTGATTCTGCGTTCCGTTCCACAGCGTTCCATCTCACTTCACTCCATTCCATGACCTAAATGACGTTTGAACCATTTTTAATCTGAACGATGTGCAAATTAGCGGGGTACAAATTTCAGATTAAATGTGGTCAAACGAACGGGGGGACCCGGTATACTTAAATTAAATTGAAACCTAATTTCGTGCTATACCATTCTATTCCACTTGAATTTGTGTCCTTTGACAGATACGCGTATTTTGACCTAGACTGTAGTCGAGTCTAGTACACGACACTAAAGACGGCCTCACAGTTGAGGTCGAACTAAGCGTATCTGTCAAAGGATACTCCAGATCAAGTTCATAAATTGAAGTGCCAGTGTATCGTGGAAAACGAATCTAACGATTGTCACTGCGAGAAGTTCAACTGAATAGAATTATCTTGAGACCTAGTGCTGTCCAAAAGAGCACAAAAAGTAAAGCCAAACATATACTCAGTGTACCGACCCACCCACTCGAATATTGGAGCCCCCAGCCAAAACCAGCAGCAGTCGAGTCGAGATCGGGAGGGAATTGAATTTTTTCGACTATCACCAGCAGATACCATCAACTGCCAAAGCCTGCACAAGCTGCTACACATTCTCTGATGCAAAAAGCACACCCGAAGCGAGCCAGCACCGGGCCATCAATTTTAATTTCATTCTGGCGGTATACAAACAAGAAATAAGCTTTTCCTTTTTGCCAGGGCTTCACCCCTCGACCCTAGGTGAAGCCGGGAAGCTTTCTTTTTCGTTTATTTACGGACTCGCTGGAACTTTGGTAGTTCTTATATTTTCACTTCCCTGATTGACACATAAAAAAAGCTTGCAAATTTGCGTAATTGAAATGACGTTCAGTTGTAGACCACACCTTTGCAAATTTTTCTAATCATACAATTATTGCTTTTGAACTCATGAATTAGAAAACCACTCAAAAATATATGTTAAAATTCAAGTGATGTCTCAAATTCTGTAAAATTTTCATCAAAATCGGTCTATAAATAGCCGAGACCTAGCTTTCCAAGGTTGATCATTTTAAATAGAAGATCGAAAAGTTGCAAATGTATTCTCCAGTACATGCTCAAAAAGTCTAGAAAATTTCCAAAGGTTTTTTGTTTTGCCGAACCAAATATTGAACTTGCATTCCAAGAATGGAAAGATCTCTGTCTCACCAGGCCAACTTGAGCCCCCTTCATAGTCCATCCAAATAGACGTGGGAACAGACGGACGGACCAAGCTGCATTTGGGAACCTGCTGTTGCTGCTGATGCGATGTGGCTGACAGTTTTCCTATGAAAATAGAAAATTTCCCTTTAAATTGACAGTTGCTTTGTGCTGGCTGCTTTAGTTGGTTGGTTGGTTGTTTGGTTGTCTGGCGGTGGACTCGAATGTGGAACTGTGAACTGACCATCATCACCGAAATAGCACTGGGTTCTATCTGTTGATGATAGGAAAAGTTAGTGTCATAAGTGCTGGAAATCGCTGCACTGCTGATGAAGTTCGTACCTTCTGACTCATAGATATAAATAGATCAGAATCTCAACTTATGGTAAAACAATTTGAATATATTTTATATATTTTCAAGAAAATATGTAACTTTCAATTTTCACTATCAATTTGTGTGATTCGTGCTAATGCAAGAACAACACGACATTGGCGGAAAGCGTTTCGTGAATAACATGTAGCTTTTATGGCAATTTTCTCATGCTCGTATGACAAAATCTTTGGCGTCATTATGGAAATAAAAACCTGTAAAATTTCGAGGTATCAATTGAATACTGATCAAAAGCTTGTGACAAATTCTCTAGTTGGTGAGACTGTCGTTCTTAGTAATTGCAAAAGAAACGCTACTATTTCAGAGACGTGTCGTGTGAAGTGCCATGAGGATAGCTGGGTTAGATGATTCTCTAAGACACGATATTTATGTTGGGCATGGCAGGCTGGCCACTGCCATTATTCTAAACTAAACTCAATGAAGCTTTATGTTGTGTGTAAAGGGCGCAACGTCTACCAGGAATCCTACTACGTCTATTGTAACCTCTCAAAATGGTTACATTTGTCTTTTTGTTAATATTCCCTGTAAATAGTTTTTCTTTGTACATTATTATTATTATTATTATTATTATTATTCTTATTATTACTCTTATTATTATCCCTATCATCATTATTATTTTTCTTATTACTACCCTTATTACTATTATCATTTGTATTAAAATTATGGCTGCTAAAGATATAATGAATTTAAAATTGAAATATTTAAAATAGAATATAAACTGAAATTGAATAGAAAGAAATATCGAATTTATCCCCATACCTGAACATCCCCATCCTTATTCCCATTCTACTACCATCCCTATTCCCATTCTACTACGACACACCACCGCTACCAGCGACAACTGTCACGACGTTGGTAGCAAATCGAAAGCAGCGAGGAAATAAAACCGTTTGTCAACAGACGAACGGTCTCTAATAGTGAACTGAAAAGCCCCGATGTGCCCCATTCATTGTTCTTGGTCCGGTCGGCTAGTGTCCAGTAGTGGAATCCAGAAAGCTTGTGAGAATCCGTGCGCCGCTAGTTCGGAACAAGTTCATCCGGCACGAAGGACCACCCAGTGTGAGCGGCCGCGAGAATAGTTTGGTCCGGCCAGCGAAGTGGTTAACGGCCTACCAGCTGAAGAATCCGTCACGTCCCCTGAGTGCGAAGAACTCCACTGCCACTGAAGACACCATTTTCATCCGTCCAGGACAAAGCTAACACCGCGGTGGATGGTGCCGGGACCAGCAGCGCCTTGGTAGACGGTTCAGGCCCCATAAGAAGCTGTGTGGTAATGTAAATCCTATTTTCCTTCCTTCTTTGTAAGATAAAATGCCCCTAATTAAAACGAATCTTATAATCAAATTGAGAACTTTTGAATATTGCTAGCAAAGCCCTGTATTTCCTCCATCTCCTCCAGATTTCGGTTCTGTCCACCTCGACAACGTAAATTTTGACGTAGGACTACGTTTGAGTTTTTTTAAAGGGAAGTTTTTCCGCCCATCTCCCCAATTTCCTCTTGGAGCAATTTGAAACGACCCTGAGGCCCAGGACAAAAGCCCGGTTGGGGACAATAGAGGTTCCCAACCTAAAGAATCTCTAACAATTGGCGCCCAACAAAAATAATAAGAAAAGGTTTCCACTTCACTATTGAAGTGGAACCCTTTTCAGATAAGCTCCGGGAGGAATTGGAATCCTTTATTCCAATTGTTCTTCCATACAGGATTAATTGTATTAAGTTGTATCGGGATAAGAAAGGGATAAGTGAAAGTGTTTTCTTTTCGTGGAATCGTTCGGATGATGATAACTGCTGCTGTAAGTCGTTCTTTTCCTTTCAATTCATCTTTACAAATTAGCCTTTTTATCTCATAATGGCTGGAAAATAAAATAATCTGAATAGTAGAGTTAAATAAATAATTAGTGAAATTTATCTTCATTATTACACAGTGGTTCAAAATCATTATTTTTTAATTTTTATTTTATTTTTTTTTTATTTTTAATTATTTTGTGTCTTTACTTACACAGTGGCTCAAAATTATTATTTTCTAATATTTATTTTATTTAATTTTTTTTTATTTTTAAATTTTTTAGTGTCTAGTTTAGTGATAAAGCATACATTTATGCTTAATTTATTTGATTTATTTATGCTTTTTGTATATATTTTTTGAATTTTCTAGGTATAAGATTTGATTTATTGTCACTTTTTGCATTTTTAAGCAAAAAGTAGGTTTTGATTTAGTTTATGATAGGTTTAGAATTTTTGTAAATATTTTTTGATTGAATTTTTATTTTTAAGCATTTTTTTCGATTTTGTTGTTTATTCTCAAGTGAGAAATGGCTGAATCACTGGAAATCCAATTCACACACGCTGTTGAAAAGATTCGAGAATGGTACCACAGCTTAAGGGTGGACCACTTATCACCTGAGGAGTTGGATTTCGAGTTGAAAATTCGCTCGATCGTTATTCGGGATGATCCCACCTACTCTAGAAAGCGTAGGAGTCTTAGGGATCACCTAAAGCTGGAGAAAGAGGATTATAATAAAATTGAAGTGGAATTACAGGTGAACTGGGAGGAGACAATACAGTTCTGTCGACAAAATTTCGACGAATTGTCGACAGGCCTACAACAGAATGACAAAAACTTAAGGGTGAGGGGACAAGCAAAGCTTTTGCATTTCGGTCATCGGATAGTCCTTCTTTTGAATCAGGTTAGGGATTCGGGGGAAACAGAAAGCTTCCTCAAAGAAATGCTTGTTGATGTGGTGAACCTCCTGAAGCAGTATTTCCACACTGAAACAACTGAACCTGAATCTCATAATCGAGAGGGACTGGAGGATCAAACCTTAATGGACTTGTTCCGTACTGAGCTTGTTCCTGATGCCCATCCCCGATCGATTGCAGATTCAGGTACAGTAGTTTCTGGTGTGAATACTACTTCAGAAAATACTTCGGTGGCTTCTCGGTTTGAAGGTAGTGACTGTGTGCGCTCTTTACTAGCTCGCATTAAAGAGTTAGAAAAGGAGATGGCCAGAATGGGAGGACAGCGTGTGGAAGAGTCTCAACGCAGGGAATCCGAACTCCCTAGTGGAAGTCGACAGCCAGTGGTGAGTGTGCCGCTGGCTAATCAAGCTCCTCCAACTCTTCATTCCTCTTTCCCCTCTCTTCCGATATACTCGAACCTTTCACAGGGGCAGAGTTCTTCGGTGGCGGTCGATCCTTCTAGGCCGATCACTAGTGTAACCTTCTCGTTACCGCAAAGCCATCTCTCTACACAGCCGCAGCCTCCTTCAACCTGGCATAGCTATCTGCAGAATAATCCTTCCATTCATCCGCAAACCACCAATCCGTGGTTAGGATATCCAACTGCAAGTTCAGTACCATTTTCAAATCCGAGCCTCGGGACTTCGGTCTTGAATAGTGGGCAGTTTTCGAATCCGTGGCTAGGGAATCCGATTCCAAGCGTCAGTCAGCCAACTTATCCATGGAACAATCCTATAGGGACTTCGGCTTCAACTACAACTGCCTTTCCTTCATCTAGCTTCGTTCCTTTCAATCCAGTTCCGTCTGGCAATCAGGTGCGTCACACCTTGCCGGTGTCCAAGTGGACAATCGCTAAATATGATGGTGAAGATCAAGGGCTGAAGTTGAACCAGTTCCTTGGAATGGTTCATGCGATGGCTGTTGCTGAACATGCTTCGGAAGCTGAACTGTTTGATTCAGCGATTCACCTTTTCAAAGGTCCAGCACTGCAATGGTACATGACCATGCGCGCTACAGGCCGGTTAGTCAACTGGCAGCATTTGGTGCTAGAGCTTAGGCGGACGTTTACGCATCCCGACCTAGACACCTTAATAAAAATGAAGGTTTATCAGCGGCAGCAAGCACGCCATGAAACCTTCCTTCAATTCTACCACGGTATGGAAGAGCTTTTTGGGACAATGAGTGTTCCTTTGCCGGAACACGAAAAGGTCCAAATCCTTCTTCAGAATATGAGGATTGATTATAAAAAGCAACTTAATTTCATTCCTATTGCTGACCTTCCGACACTTGTGTCTGCAGGCCAGAAAATAGATGCCGTAAACTTCTCAGTCTACAACAAAGTCTTTGGACCTGAGAAGTCGGTTAATGCGGTTGAGTTTTCTGAACTGAAAAAGGGCTCATCTCAGGATAATCCCAACAAGCCACCCACTCCACATCAACAAGCCTTGTCGAGAAATTCAAAGGCCCACACTCCTCCTACACAGACCAATCAGAGTCGTAAGGGCTCCCAAACCGGAACCGATACTCCTCGCGGATCAGCACGGGCACCAACCACTTTGGAAGACTTGATCGAGTCTCATCAACCATTATCAAGCCGACATTGCTTCAATTGCGGCAAGTTTGGGCATCGGATGGACCAATGCAGGCTCCCGAGAGGGGTACTGTGCGAAAACTGCGGTTTTCGAGGTTATCCGTCAAACAACTGTCCATACTGCGTAAAAAACGCGTTGGTAGCGAGCCAAAACCAGCTCGAAGATTTATTATCAGAGCCAAAACCGCCGCCCGCTGAACCCAAACTACTAAGCGTAAACTCATCTTCGTATTTTCAACCGGCTTCGGAGAATCTTTATCCGGAGACTCCGGCGTCGTACACCATTACGTACCCACGTGCGAACGACAACCGTCCTTACATATCGGTTGACATTTATGGGATTACTGTTTCTGCCCTACTAGATAGTGGAAGTAATCTCACTCTCATCAATGATGCAGTGTACAATACAGTCAAACCAAAAAAACTGTTTCCACTGCTAGACCCACCCAACCTGCGAACGGCGAGCGGAGAAGCGCTCACGGTCCGTGGGAAGGTCTATCTACCATTTTCATGGAACGGTGTGGTCCGGGTTGTGCCGACTCTCGTTATTCCAAACCTAGCCATCAATTGCATTTGCGGAATGGATTTCTGGAAGACCTTCCGGATCCAACCCACCGTTGTAGGGTGCGCTACGGTTGAATATACCGGGGCAGAAATCACTCCGTCTCCGTTGCGTACACCATCTGTCCTCTCTGCTTCCGAGCAGAAGACAATCGATCACATCAAATCTCTTTTCATTCCCGCTCGTCCGGGGAAACTGTCTACCACTCCACTGGCGGAGCACAAAATTGAGCTCGCCGAAGAATGGCGGAAGAAGCCCCCGGTTAGACAGTTCCCGTATGTCATGTCTCCAAAAACACAAGGTTTGGTGTCCGTAGAACTGCAAAGATTGCTCGACGCGGGTATCATCGAACCCAGTAACTCTGATTGGTCACTAAACTGTGTACCAGTCGTCAAACCTCATAAGGTTCGGCTCTGTTTGGACGCGCGCAAGATTAACGAAAGAACTGTTCGTGATGCTTACCCCTTGCCGCACCCCTGTCGAATCTTAGGCCAACTTCCAAAAGCGAAGTATTTATCTACGATTGATTTGTCTGAAGCTTTCCTTCAAGTTCCACTTGAAAAGGCTTCGCGGAAGTATACGGCCTTTAGCGTGCAAGGTAAGGGGTTGTTTCAATACACCAGAATGCCCTTTGGCCTTGTCAATAGTCCGGCCACATTGGCTAGACTGATGGACCGGGTTCTGGGCCACGGTGTATTGGAGCCTTATGTTTTCGTTTACCTCGACGATATCGTCGTGGTAACGGAGACAATTGAGCATCACGTCCAGCTACTTCAGGAAATTGCACGCAGATTAAACAGAGCCAACCTAATGATAAACCTGGAGAAGTCTCAGTTTGGGGTGCCGGAAATTCCCTTCCTTGGGTATCTTTTGAGTTCTGAGGGTCTTCGTGGGAATCCTGACAAGATTCGACCCATTGTCGAGTATGAAAGGCCCACCACGATCACAAAACTCAGAAGATTCCTAGGGATGGCGAATTATTACCGGCGGTTCATCCCAAACTTCAGCGAGACTTGTGGGCCTTTGTCGGATCTCCTGAAGTCGAAAACCAAAATCATCGGCTGGAATGAAGCCGCAGAGGGGGCGTTCTGTCGCATCAAGGAGCAGCTCATCAGTGCACCGATTCTGGGTAGCCCGGACTTCTCCCGGGAGTTTACTATCCAGACGGATGCTAGCGATGTAGCTGTCGCCGGAGTTCTCACTCAGCAGCAGGAGGATGGTGAGAGGGTGATATCCTACTTCTCCCGGAAGCTCACCACCCCGCAGAAGAACTACCACGCTGCTGAAAAAGAGGCTCTGGCCGCTCTCCTCTCCATCGAAGCATTCCGGGGCTACATCGAGGGCTACCACTTCACCTTGGTGACGGATTCGTCCGCCCTCACCCACATTCTTAAAACGAAGTGGAAGGTCGGTTCTCGATGTAGTCGGTGGAGCTTGGACTTTCAGCAGTTTGACATGACAGTGGTACACCGGAAAGGAAAGGAGAATGTCGTTCCGGATGCCCTGTCGCGTAGCATTGCTGTAGTTCAAGATTCACCAACTTCAGTATGGTACACTTCTCTGATGGAGAAGGTTACCCGCCGGCCTGACGACTATGTCGATTTCAAGGTCGAAGACGGCAAACTTTACAAGTTTATCGCCGTCAAAAATGTGCCATACGACTCTCGGTTTGAGTGGAAGCAAGTTCTGCCAACCGGGGAAGTTTCCGGAGTGCTTAAACAGGCTCATGATGATAAGTTTCATCCCGGTTTCGACAAGACGCTAGCTCTTGTCCAACAGCGCTATTACTGGCCCAAAATGGCCAAAGATATTAGAGCCTATATACAGGCCTGTTCAACCTGTAAGGAGGTCAAGCCTTCTTATGTCCAAACTACCCCGGAAATCCCAACTAACAATTCAGAGCCACAAACAAGCATGCATGTTTAATTATTGTTCAATAATGGTAATGGCAGCTGAATAAATAATTTGCTCTATAAAGAGCTGAGAAGGTGCTTTTATAACACAAACTTAGATCAATGTTCAACGTTATGCATTAGAATGAACAAAAGTTGAATCGCCACTTATTAAACGTTTCCAAAGATTCTCATTCGACTAGTCAAGATTGTTCTACAAATGAGCTGAACAAGACATGTTTCCCCCAATTAAAAAGCCAATATTCCACTAAACAAATGTATATGTATAAAAGGATATTCATAAGACGAACTAACGTTTTACTTGCGTCGCACTTCAGCTATTCCCACATGTTTAACATAAGCATGAATAAGAGCTGAATAAGTATTTTATAAAATCCTAATTCAGCTTCAGTATATTATAAGAACAGTTGATCCAATAGAGGCCAAAATGACGTTTAACAAACACATTGTTCAGCAATAAATAAGCCTTGTAAAAGCGATCACACTATAGCTAAATTTCATAAAATGGACAAAATATCCGAAATTCGTGTTGAGTTCCGAATGCATTTCAAAGCTCATAAATTATGCTTTATTAAATCTTTTGAAATAGCTGTTCAGAAAATAAACATGGTCAGTCTCCAGAAATGCAGAATTATTGTGAAAAACCAAAAATAAACATTTAAGCTAAGTATTCCGAGTAGGAGCAAAGTACTGACAAACAAAGCGTGATATTGACTTGATTGACATAAGAGATAAAATATCTGAAGACAATATCAAAATTTTGTTCCTGGAACTTCTAAACCTATGGAAAATTTGATGTACGCAGATCTAATGAATAGCTCGCAGCTATTGGTAAAATCTTGCAGAATCTAAATATGACATGCCAATTTTTTTCTAGTATTTTATTTTAGATATCATTTCCAGATATTTTATATCATATATCTATCAAGTTAATATCACTTTTTAGCTATCCATATTATATTTTGCTATTGCTAAGCTTTTTTCGCCTGCTCGGGATGTTTTCCGTACAAGAAAAATGGAAATTTCTTTGACAGAATTGATTAAATAAATTTCTATAGCCAGCTACATTTGAAATGACATTTCTTCACACTGACACTGAATAAATACTGCGCTCTAAGAAAAATGATTTACTTGGCCATTTCCGAAAATAAAAATCGCATCAAGATATTCGAATATTTTTCTATTCAGGTGGGTTCTGAGGACTAACCCTTCAAATGATTCAAATATATTCATACAGAGAACTTTTACTGTTTACTGTATGTAATAGGTTTATGAAAAATACAAATAAAAAATAATCAAACTATAATTTATAAAATTATTTAAGTTAATTAATCAGTTTTGAACAAACTAAAACTTATTATGAAATTAGATTAATCATTTCAGACTGTTTTTACTTTGTGTAAATAAACATTATTTTGACCAACATCGACATAAATTTTCTCACTGTGCGCTAAAAATAGCCTACTGAACTCAGCTTGGATCAGCACTAAACAGCAGCTGAATAATATGCTTGTTCAGTTGTAGATTAGCGTACCATGTGTTGATTAGACGTTGTCGAATAGAAGCTCGAACATGGTCAATATTCAGCTATGAGAAGTTTATATTTTGCACTGGACGGTATAATCATCAATTCTAGGATGGCGCAGATGGCAAGGCATACCGCTGACGATTGGAAGGTCTCGAGTTCGAATCCAGTATACAGGCGATTTTCAAATAAGATTGTTATACTATCATAATAATAGTGCACACTACATTTATAAAGTGCCTAGAAACATATTTTTTTGTTTTAATTAGTCTTTAATTATTTTTAGACCAGCCGTATAAAAGCTGAACTAAATGCTTGTAAAACGTTTTAAAAGCTGAAAATTAAAGTTGGTATTCAACGACATGCTTTAAAGTTTCTCCAAATTTGTGTGAACAATGCTTTAACAAAGGTTGGCTATGGAAATTATTAAAATGTTATAAAACATGATGCTGGATAAAACTGCCATAATGGTGTTTGTTAAATGAGTGAATGTTAGTTGGGATGGGTAAAATGCGCTGTGCTTCCCGACCGTGGCAGATTATTTCCATGGACTTCATTGGTCCACTGCTACGTAGTCGAAAGGGAAATCAGCATATCTTAGTCATTTGTGACTATTTTTCCAAGTGGGTAATGATTCAGCCGGTGAAGAAGCTGGATAGTTCAGCCATGTGTGTGATTTTGAAAAATCAGTGGTTCTATAGGAATTCTGTCCCTGAAATCATAATTACCGACAATGGCAGCTCTTTCGTTTCGAAAGAGTTCAAGGAACTAATAGACCACTTCAAAATCACGCACTGGCTGAACTCCCGCTACCATTCCCAGTCGAATCCCGTGGAGCGCGTGAACCGTAGTATAAACGCGGCCGTCCGCAGTTACGTCCAAGAGGACCAGCGAATATGGGACACCAAGATCCCGGAGGTGGAGCTGATGCTCAACACAAGTGTTCACTCCTCCACGGGATTCACACCGTATTTCATTACCCACGGACAAGAGCTAGCGGAACAGGGATCCGACCATCGTCTTTCTCGACACGGTGAGGAACTTTCTGCGGAAGACAGGGAGGAAAGACGCAAGCAGATGTTCACCAAAATCCATGAGATTGTTCGCAAGAACCTTGAAAAATCTCATGAGGTTTCCAGGGATCGCTATAACCTGCGAAACCGTACTTTCGCCAAGTCGTTCACGGTAGGTCAGTTGGTTTACCGTAAGAACATGAAGCAGTCTTCGGCTGCTGAAAACTATAATGCCAAATTAGGGCGGCAGTATTTACCCTGTAAAGTCAAGGCCAAGATAGGCTCGTCTTCCTACGAGCTGGAAGACCTCAGTGGGAAAAATCTGGGGATTTGGCCAGCCGTCCATCTCAAACCCGGGTGAACATTTGCATCGCCTTTCTTCCCTGACCTCCAATCTCGAATCCCCTAACAAGGATTCAATAAATCGGTGAAAACATCCGAATACTCACCTGATTGCTTTGTTGTGTTTCTCATTCATTCATGCCTGTCCGTCGTCGTCGTCAGAACCATAATCTTTTGTTTTTCCTCCTCGTCGACATTGTTCGCATCATCTACTTCTTTTTCCTCTTTTTTCCGTTCCCCATGTTTACCCTTTTAGCCAGGGTCGAACTAAGGGGAATGTTTACCTTTTTCATAACGCCTCCCAGGTGGCGGATTTCGATCGATTAGTTCGTCGGTCCAACCGAGGGGTCTACAGCGACATCGCTAGGCTTCCTCAAAATTATTTAGGATAGGGTACCCTAGAATCTTAATTTAGTATAAATAGCGTGTGAATGAATTGTATGTTGTCTTGGGAAATAAAGTTCTATCCCAGACAACCTTATGAATGAGATGAATGTATGAATGAATTTGTATGAAAGGCGGGGGGAATGAATGTGTGAATGAATGCGTATTTTTAATCCCGAGAAAATCTCGGTGATGATTATAAGGAAGAGATTTCCGAAAAGTTTATTTTCTCTCCTAATAATAGATTAGTTTTAAAATAGGTTATAATTGAGTTAATTTAAAATAAAAGTTTAATTTATAAAGATTTGATGATGAGAGGATGGATAAGAACGCTTTTATTCTGACGAACCTGTATTCTGGAAGGCTGTATTTTCCAGATTCACTTATTGTTTCGATACAACTCAATCATTGTCCTCTTATTTCAGCTTATGGTAATTAGAGAGTACAGTGGTCAGGCTCACTCTGCAGTTTTATGTAATTTGAAGGAAAAGAGCCTCCTTTTGTGATCAATCATTGCTTCAAATTATCACTTAAATTGCAGGGGAGAGAGCCACTGTAGGAGAACTAGCTTTCAGTGAATCTATCACGAATTTCGAGAAGTAGGACTCCTGCTTCTCTAATTTGATCGTGGATCGTGAAAGTTCGCTTCTCCCGGTAATTCCTTCGATCTTAAACAGTGACTACTAATCTCGAAAAGAAGAGCTCCCGCCGAGGAAACAATCACTTTTCCAGATTGGAAGTCACCAACAAGAGAAAAAGGTTTACTGCGAACTAATCACCCTAAGAGGAAATAAGATTCGTAGTTTGGCAGCCAGACTCTATGGTTGAATGTTAGGTGATTTGGTGGAAAAGAGCTCCTCTCTGCACGGAAAAATCATTCCACTAAATCAAAATAACCTTCAGCTAAAAGAGAGCTGCCAAAACAAGAACTCCTTACTTGACCTTCTCCCTCAAGTGGACAGTCTCTATTGTTAAGTGTTAAGTGATTTTGTGGAAAAGAGTTCCTCTTCATGGACAAATCATTGCACAAAATCAATCTAACACTTAACAAGAGGAGGGCCACACTGACCTTTTTCCTTGACCGATTTCCTTCAGTGGACAGTCTCTATTATTAAGTGTTACGTGATTTTGTGGAAAAGAGCTCCTCTCCATGGACAAATCATTGCACAAAATCAATCTAACACTTAACAAGAGGAGGGCCACAAAAGTCCTTATACCTAAATTCCCATTCCCGACTTCTCTTTAAAAAAAAAAAAAACAACGTTTTTTTTTATTCTGGAGTGGGGGATGAATGTAACCTCTCAAAATGGTTACATTTGTCTTTTTGTTAATATTCCCTGTAAATAGTTTTTCTTTGTACATTATTATTATTATTATTATTATTATTCTTATTATTACTCTTATTATTATCCCTATCATCATTATTATTTTTCTTATTACTACCCTTATTACTATTATCATTTGTATTAAAATTATGGCTGCTAAAGATATAATGAATTTAAAATTGAAATATTTAAAATAGAATATAAACTGAAATTGAATAGAAAGAAATATCGAATTTATCCCCATACCTGAACATCCCCATCCTTATTCCCATTCTACTACCATCCCTATTCCCATTCTACTACGACACACCACCGCTACCAGCGACAACTGTCACGACGTTGGTAGCAAATCGAAAGCAGCGAGGAAATAAAACCGTTTGTCAACAGACGAACGGTCTCTAATAGTGAACTGAAAAGCCCCGATGTGCCCCATTCATTGTTCTTGGTCCGGTCGGCTAGTGTCCAGTAGTGGAATCCAGAAAGCTTGTGAGAATCCGTGCGCCGCTAGTTCGGAACAAGTTCATCCGGCACGAAGGACCACCCAGTGTGAGCGGCCGCGAGAATAGTTTGGTCCGGCCAGCGAAGTGGTTAACGGCCTACCAGCTGAAGAATCCGTCACGTCCCCTGAGTGCGAAGAACTCCACTGCCACTGAAGACACCATTTTCATCCGTCCAGGACAAAGCTAACACCGCGGTGGATGGTGCCGGGACCAGCAGCGCCTTGGTAGACGGTTCAGGCCCCATAAGAAGCTGTGTGGTAATGTAAATCCTATTTTCCTTCCTTCTTTGTAAGATAAAATGCCCCTAATTAAAACGAATCTTATAATCAAATTGAGAACTTTTGAATATTGCTAGCAAAGCCCTGTATTTCCTCCATCTCCTCCAGATTTCGGTTCTGTCCACCTCGACAACGTAAATTTTGACGTAGGACTACGTTTGAGTTTTTTTAAAGGGAAGTTTTTCCGCCCATCTCCCCAATTTCCTCTTGGAGCAATTTGAAACGACCCTGAGGCCCAGGACAAAAGCCCGGTTGGGGACAATAGAGGTTCCCAACCTAAAGAATCTCTAACACTATGACTGGCTCGGCCGTAGACATCGACCACACCCATAGCACATAGAAAGGATTGGCCGTCAAATGTCATATACGCGGAACAATAGATGAACTAGGGAATAGAAGAAAGCATTAGTTATCGGGATCGCTGCAAAATTTGTTATTCCTACAGAAAGTTAAATTAATTACCTATACTTATTATTCTAAAATTTCACTTATTCCTAATTGGTAAGACATGGAAGTAAATTGATTATTCTAATTATTCTTAACGCAAAATTACATTAGAACAGGAATTTGAACGTTGAGAAAATAGAGAAACCGTCGTATCAATTAAAACTCTTTTGAGCTGCGAGGTGAGGAAACAAACAGCTAATCTCATGCAATATTATTAATTAAAACTAAATTCTATAAGGTTTCTACATCTCAATATTGGAAGACCACTATTGGAAATCATATTGTTGTGCGATAGTGCAAAGCTACTATTGTAAGTATTACAAGTATGTATTCCGAAATAACCTCAAACTAAAGCCCTGTTATATCGTCGCAGGAATTTTGTAATTCATTGAATAAAGTCTTCACAAAATCGAGATCTTGTCATCTATCGCCAACAACTTTACAAAATTCAATATCGACTAAGAATGGCAAGTCAAAGGTCTAAAGGAAGCTCCCAAGATCAACACTCCGCCGGCGCGAGAGGACTTCTAGCCGATGTCGGTGATGCGGGTAGAAACGGTAACAGCCATCCGGAATCTGTAAATTCGGAGAAGACGAGGAGACAGTTGGAGCACGCTGCTCAATCCAAGCTATCAGTTCAGCGAGGGCAAGCAGTACCACAGAAGGTAGTCCAACGTGAAGGTGGGTCTCAGTTGGCGTTCACCGTAGAATTCCCTGCTAATCAACATGCAAAAGGAGCCAGAACGGTGAGTACTGAGAAAGGAGCAGTTCAAGGGCCCTCCAAAACTCGAGCGAGTGTATCGACCCATGATGTTCAAGCCAAGTCAGCTCTTCCTATGCTTGCGGATGGTGTCCAGCCACGACGGAATCCCCCGCGCCGCGCTCGCCAAAAGACTGTCATTAGATGTGCATTATGTGAGATGCCCGATAACGACAGAATGGTACAATGCGACGAATGTGAGTTATGGTGCCATTTCAATTGCGTTCAAGTGGGTGAATCGATAGCTGAGGTGAGTTGGTTTTGCCCTGGTTGTGCTAATGTGACAATAATGAAGACCCCAAGCGAGTTGAATCCGCCCCCCAATGACGGAGCTTCGAACAAGTCAGTTGGTAGATCGAGCAGGAGAAGCGAGGCAGCGCGAAAAATCGAGCTGCAGCTTCAAAAGCTGGAGGAGGAAAGGAAACTACAGCTCAAGTATCTGGAGCAGAAGTACAGTTTGTTGGAAGAACTGGAGAGCGAAGGTTCGTCGGTAGTAAGCGATCTGGAATCTCTAGCAGAAAATGCGTCTAAAATACAGCGGTGGATGGAAGATACGGAAAATTGCGGCAATGATTCCGGCCTTGTAGATGTGATTCCTGAAGGTGATCCTGGAGCGAACGGCGTTTTATATGGAGAATTAATGCCAAACAACCCGAGATACAGCGTGTCGGTACGGACCAACCCAGGAGAGCATGCACAGTCAACTGGAAGACCAACCGAAGTAGTGTGTAATAGGCAACAAAATCCGACCACGAGCTTTCAGCGTTCACAGCGTCTACCAAATCTTCGCCCGGAAGTACGATTCCAGCCCACAACCCGCAGGGAAACAGGAACCTTCGTGGATGGTTTAAACTTCATTCCCAGACAAGGATCCACTCCAGTTCATCCGTCAAGAATCATGGAGCCGCCGGTTATGGAAGATGGTGAAGGTATCGTCTATTCTCTCAACCGAAGCCAGTTAGCTGCTAGACAAGCCATATCGAAGGATTTGCCGGAGTTTAGCGGAAACCCGGAAGATTGGCCACTGTTCTTTTCAATTTTCAACTCGTCCACTCAGCTTTGTGAATTTTCAAATGAGGAGAACATGCTCAGGCTCCGTAAGTGCCTCAGGGGAAAAGCCTTGGAAGCAGTTAAATGCCGCTTACTCCATCCTTCAAGTGTTCAAGGAGTAATGTCCACCTTGAAAATGCTATACGGACGGCCAGAAACGATCATACAGGCGATCGTTCGGAAAATTCGCGCACTTCAGCCCCCCAGTATCGAAAAACTAGATACCGTTATCCAATTCGCGTTAAATGTGGAGAATCTAGTCGCCACCGTTGAGGCTTGCGAGATAGGAGACTTTATGTACAACGCATCGCTAAGA